>NC_060106.1:3307500-3545930 GCF_021155765.1 Diprion similis | reverse complement strand
AATTTTCGGTGCGGGGCAGCTGAGTGTCTGGAGCCCTGTCGAACCCACCCAAGAATTTCAGGATCGGTTCATAAATAGCCGAGATTCGTTGAAAAATGTCGAATTTTTGGCTATCTTGTCTCTAAGTCAAGATTTCTCAATTTTTCTGCTGGTCTGACCTGAATGTCTGCGATTTCGACAAACGCGCATTGCAATTTGACGTCTCATCCGCAACTTGGTCAGAACGGTCAGAACCGACAAGAATCGAGGGTTTCTCGGCCAAATACCAACTTTTTCCTGAATTTTCGGTGCGGGGCAGCTGAGTGTCTGGAGCCCTGTCGAACCCACCCAAGAATTTCAGGATCGGTTCATAAATAGCCGAGATTCGTTGAAAAATGTCGAATTTTTGGCTATCTTGTCCCTAAGTCAAGATTCCTCAATTCTTCTGCTGGTCTGACCTGAATGTCTGCGATTTCAACAAACGCGCATTGCAATTTGACGTCTCATCCGCAACTTGGTCAGAACGGTCAGAACCGACAAGAATCGAGGGTTTCTCGGCCAAATACCAACTTTTTTCTGAAGTTTCGGATCGGGGCAGCTGAGTGTCTGGAGCCCTGTCGAACCCACCCAAGAATTTCAGGATCGGTTCATAAATAGCCGAGATTCTTCGAAAAATGTCGAATTTTTGGCTATCTTGTCTCTAAGTCAAGATTCCTCAATTTTTCTGCTGGTCTGACCTGAATGTCTGCGATTTCGACAAACGCGCATTGCAATTTGACGGCTCATCCGCAACTTGGTCAGAACGGTCAGAACCGACAAGAATCGAGGGTTTCTCGGCCAAATACCAACTTTTTTCTGAATTTTCGGTGCGGGGCAGCTGAGTGTCTGGAGCCCTGTCGAACCCACCCAAGAATTTCAGGATCGGTTTATAAATAGCCGAGATTCGTTGAAAAATGTCGAATTTTTGGCTATCTTGTCTCTAAGTCAAGATTCCTCAATTTTTCTGCTGGTCTGACCTGAATGTCTGCGATTTCGACAAACGCGCATTGCAATTTGACGTCGCATCCGCAACTTGGTCGGAACGGTCAGAACCGACAAGAATCGAGGGTTTCTCGCCAAATACCAACTTTTTTCTGAATTTTCGGTGCGGGGCAGCTGAGTGTCTGGAGCCCTGTCGAACCCACCCAAGAATTTCCGGATCGGTTCATAAATAGCCGAGATTCGTTGAAAAATGTCGAATTTTTGGCTATCTTGTCTCTAAGTCAAGATTCCTCAATTTTCCTGCTGGTCTGACCTGAATGTCTGCGATTTCGACAAACGCGCATTGCAATTTGACGTCTCAACCGCAACTTGGTCAGAACGGTCAGAACCGACAAGAATCGAGGGTTTCTCGGCCAAATACCAACTTTTTTCTGAATTTTCGGTGCGGGGCAGCTGAGTGTCTGGAGCCCTGTCGAACCCACCCAAGAATTTCAGGATCGGTTCATAAATAGCCGAGATTCGTTGAAAAATGTCGAATTTTTGGCTATCTTGTCTCTAAGTCAAGATTCCTCAATTTTTCTGCTGGTCGGACCTGAATGTCTGCGATTTCGACAAACGCGCATTGCAATTTGACTTCTCATCCGCAACTTGGTCAGAACGGTCAGAACCGACAAGAATCGAGGGTTTCTCGGCCAAATACCAACTTTTTTCTGAATTTTCGGTGCGGGGCAGCTGAGTGTCTGGAGCCCTGTCGAACCCACCCAAGAATTTCAGGATCGGTTCATAAATAGCCGAGATTCGTTGAAAAATGTCGAATTTTTGGCTATCTTGTCTTTAAGTCAAGATTCCTCAATTTTTCTGCTGGTCTGACCTGAATGTCTGCGATTTCGACAAACGCGCATTGCAATTTGACGTCTCATCCGCAACTTGGTCAGAACGGTCAGAACCGACAAGAATCGAGGGTTTCTCGGCCAAATACCAACTTTTTTCTGAATTTTCGGCGCGGGGCAGCTGAGTGTCTGGAGCCCTGTCGAACCCACCCAAGAATTGCAGGATCGGTTCATAAATAGCCGAGATTCGTTGAAAAATGTCGAATTTTTGGCTATCTTGTCTCTAAGTCAAGATTTCTCAATTTTTCTGCTGGTCTGACCTGAATGTCTGCGATTTCGACAAACGCGCATTGCAATTTGAGGTCTCATCCGCAACTTGGTCAGAACGGTCAGAACCGACAAGAATCGAGGGTTTCTCGGCCAAATACCAACTTTTTTCTGAATTTTCGGTGCGGGACAGCTGAGTGTCTGGAGCCCTGTCGAACCCACCCAAGAATTTCAGGATCGGTTTATAAATAGCCGAGATTCGTTGAAAAATGTCGAATTTTTGGCTATCTTGTCTCTAAGCCAAGATTTCCCAATTTTTCTGCTGGTCTGACCTGAATGTCTGCGATTTCGACAAACGCGCATTGCAATTTGAGGTCTCATCCGCAACTTGGTCAGAACGGTCAGAACCGACAAGAATCGAGGGTTTCTCGGCCAAATACCAACTTTTTTCTGAATTTTCGGTGCGGGGCAGCTGAGTGTCTGGAGCCCTGTCGAACCCACCCAAGAATTTCAGGATCGGTTCATGAATAGCCGAGATTCGTTGAAAGATGTCGAATTTTTGGCTATCTTGTCTCTAAGTCAAGATTTCTCAATTTTTCCGCTGGTTTGACCTGAATGTCTGCGATTTCGACAAACGCGCATTGCAATTTGAGGTCTCATCCGCAACTTGGTCAGAACGGTCAGAACCGACAAGAATCGAGGGTTTCTCGGCCAATTACCAATTTTTTTCTGAATTTTCGGTGCGGGGCAGCTGAGTGTCTGGAGCCCTGTCGAACCCACCCAAGAATTTCAGGATCGGTTCATAAATAGCCGAGATTCGTTGAAAAATGTCGAATTTTTGGCTATCTTGTCCCTAAGTCAAGATTCCTCAATTCTTCTGCTGGTCTGACCTGAATGTCTGCGATTTCGACAAACGCGCATTGCAATTTGACGTCTCATCCGCAACTTGGTCAGAACGGTCAGAACCGACAAGAATCGAGGGTTTCTCGGCCAAATACCAACTTTTTTCTGAAGTTTCGGATCGGGGCAGCTGAGTGTCTGGAGCCCTGTCGAACCCACCCAAGAATTTCAGGATCGGTTCATAAATAGCCGAGATTCTTCGAAAAATGTCGAATTTTTGGCTATCTTGTCTCTAAGTCAAGATTCCTCAATTTTTCTGCTGGTCTGACCTGAATGTCTGCGATTTCGACAAACGCGCATTGCAATTTGACGGCTCATCCGCAACTTGGTCAGAACGGTCAGAACCGACAAGAATCGAGGGTTTCTCGGCCAAATACCAACTTTTTTCTGAATTTTCAGTGCGGGGCAGCTGAGTGTCTGGAGCCCTGTCGAACCCACCCAAGAATTTCAGGATCGGTTTATAAATAGCCGAGATTCGTTGAAAAATGTCGAATTTTTGGCTATCTTGTCTCTAAGTCAAGATTCCTCAATTTTTCTGCTGGTCTGACCTGAATGTCTGCGATTTCGACAAACGCGCATTGCAATTTGACGTCGCATCCGCAACTTGGTCGGAACGGTCAGAACCGACAAGAATCGAGGGTTTCTCGGCCAAATACCAACTTTTTTCTGAATTTTCGGTGCGGGGCAGCTGAGTGTCTGGAGCCCTGTCGAACCCACCCAAGAATTTCCGGATCGGTTCATAAATAGCCGAGATTCGTTGAAAAATGTCGAATTTTTGGCTATCTTGTCTCTAAGTCAAGATTCCTCAATTTTCCTGCTGGTCTGACCTGAATGTCTGCGATTTCGACAAACGCGCATTGCAATTTGACGTCTCATCCGCAACTTGGTCAGAACGGTCAGAACCGACAAGAATCGAGGGTTTCTCGGCCAAATACCAACTTTTTTCTGAATTTTCGGTGCGGGGCAGCTGAGTGTCTGGAGCCCTGTCGAACCCACCCAAGAATTTCAGGATCGGTTCATAAATAGCCGAGATTCGTTGAAAAATGTCGAATTTTTGGCTATCTTGTCTCTAAGTCAAGATTCCTCAATTTTTCTGCTGGTCGGACCTGAATGTCTGCGATTTCGACAAACGCGCATTGCAATTTGACTTCTCATCCGCAACTTGGTCAGAACGGTCAGAACCGACAAGAATCGAGGGTTTCTCGGCCAAATACCAACTTTTTTCTGAATTTTCGGTGCGGGGCAGCTGAGTGTCTGGAGCCCTGTCGAACCTACCCAAGAATTTCAGGATCGGTTCATAAATAGCCGAGATTCGTTGAAAAATGTCGAATTTTTGGCTATCTTGTCTCTAAGTCAAGATTCCTCAATTTTTCTGCTGGTCTGACCTAAATGTCTGCGATTTCGACAAACGCGCATTGCAGTTTGACGTCTCATCCGCAACTTGGTCAGAACGGTCAGAACCGACAAGAATCGAGGGTTTCTCGGCCAAATACCAACTTTTTTTCTGAATTTTCGGTGCGGGGCAGCTGAGTGTCTGGAGCCCTGTCGAACCCACCCAAGAATTCCAGGATCGGTTCATAAATAGCCGAGATTCGTTGAAAAATGTCGAATTTTTGGCTATCTTGTCTCTAAGTCAAGATTTCTCAATTTTTCTGCTGGTCTGACCTGAATGTCTGCGATTTCGACAAACGCGCATTGCAATTTGAGGTCTCATCCGCAACTTGGTCAGAACGGTCAGAACCGACAAGAATCGAGGGTTTCTCGGCCAAATACCAACTTTTTTCTGAATTTTCGGTGCGGGGCAGCTGAGTGTCTGGAGCCCTGTCGAACCCACCCAAGAATTTCAGGATCGGTTCATAAATAGCCGAGATTCGTTGAAAAATGTCGAATTTTTGGCTATCTTGTCCCTAAGTCAAGATTCCTTAATTTTTCTGCTGGTCTGACCTGAATGTCTGCGATTTCGACAAACGCGCATTGCAATTTGACGTCTCATCCGCAACTTGGTCAGAACGGTCAGAACCGACAAGAATCGAGGGTTTCTCGGCCAAATACCAACTTTTTTCTGAATTTTCGGTGCGGGGCAGCTGAGTGTCTGGAGCCCTGTCGAACCCACCCAAGAATTTCAGGATCGGTTCATAAATAGCCGAGATTCGTTGAAAAATGTCGAATTTTTGGCTATCTTGTCCCTAAGTCAAGATTCCTCAATTCTTCTGCTGGTCTGACCTGAATGTCTGCGATTTCGACAAACGCGCATTGCAATTCGACGTCTCATCCGCAACTTGGTCAGAACGGTCAGAACCGACAAGAATCGAGGGTTTCTCGGCCAAATACCAACTTTTTTCTGAATTTTCGGTGCGGGGCAGCTGAGTGTCTGGAGCCCTGTCGAACCCACCCAAGAATTTCAGGATCCGTTCATAAATAGCCGAGATTCGTTGAAAAATGTCGAATTTTTGGCTATCTTGTCTCTAAGTCAAGATTCCTCAATTTTTCTGCTGGTCTGACCTGAATGTCTGCGATTTCGACAAACGCGCATCGCAATTTGAGGTCTCATCCGCAACTTGGTCAGAACGGTCAGAACCGACAAGAATCGAGGGTTTCTCGGCCAAATACCAACTTTTTTCTGAATTTTCGGTGCGGGGCAGCTGAGTGTCTGGAGCCCTGTCGAACCCACCCAAGAATTTCAGAATCGGTTCATAAATAGCCGAGATTCGTTGAAAAATGTCGAATTTTTGGCTATCTTGTCTCTAAGTCAAGATTTCTCAATTTTTCTGCTGGTCTGACCTGAATGTCTGCGATTTCGACAAACGCGCATTGCAATTTGAGGTCTCATCCGCAACTTGGTCAGAACGGTCACAACCGACAAGAATCGAGGGATTCTCGGCCAAATACCAACTTTTTTCTGAATTTTCGGTGCGGGGCAGCTGAGTGTCTGGAGCCCTGTCGAACCCACCCAAGAATTTCAGGATCAGTTCATAAATAGCCGAGATTCGTTGAAAAATGTCGAATTTTTGGCTATCTTGTCTCTAAGTCAAGATTCCTCAATTTTTCTGCTGGTCTGACCTGAATGTCTGCGATTTCGACAAACGCGCATTGCAATTTGACTTCTCATCCGCAACTTGGTCAGAACGGTCAGAACCGACAAGAATCGAGGGTTTCTCGGCCAAATACCAACTTTTTTCTGAATTTTCGGTGCGGGGCAGCTGAGTGTCTGGAGCCCTGTCGAACCCACCCAAGAATTTCAGGATCGGTTCATAAATAGCCGAGATTCGTTGAAAAATGTCGAATTTTTGGCTATCTTGTCTCTAAGCCAAGATTTCTCAATTTTTCTGCTGGTCTGACCTGAATGTCTGCGATTACGACAAACGCGCATTGCAATTTGAGGTCTCATCCGCAACTTGGTCAGAACGGTCGGAACCGACAAGAATCGAGGGTTTCTCGGCCAAATACCAACTTTTTTCTGAATTTTCGGTGCGGGGCAGCTGAGTGTCTGGAGCCCTGTCGAAACCACCCAAGAATTTCAGGATCGGTTCATAAATAGCCGAGATTCGTTGAAAAATGTCGAATTTTTGGCTATCTTGTCTCTAAGTCAAGATTTCTCAATTTTTCTGCTGGTCTGACCTGAATGTCTGCGATTTCGACAAACGCGCATCGCAATTTGAGGTCTCATCCGCAACTTGGTCAGAACGGTCAGAACCGACAAGAATCGAGGGTTTCTCGGCCAAATACCAACTTTTTTCTGAATTTTCGGTGCGGGGCAGCTGAGTGTCTGGAGCCCTGTCGAACCCACCCAAAAATTTCAGGATCGGTTAATAAATAGCCGAGATTCGTTGAAAAATGTCGAATTTTTGGCTATCTTGTCTCTAAGTCAAGATTCCTCAATTTTTCTGCTGGTCTGACCTGAATGTCTGCGATTTCGACAAACGCGCATTGCAATTTGACGTCTCATCCGCAACTTGGTCAGAACGGTCAGAACCGACAAGAATCGAGGGTTTCTCGGCCAAATACCAACTTTTTTCTGAATTTTCGGTGCGGGGCAGCTGAGTGTCTGGAGCCCTGTCGAACCCACCCAAGAATTTCAGGATCGGTTCATAAATAGCCGAGATTCGTTGAAAAATGTCGAATTTTTGGCTATCTTGTCTCTAAGCCAAGATTTCTCAATTTTTCTGCTGGTCTGACCTGAATGTCTGCGATTTCGACAAACGCGCATTGCAATTTGAGGTCTCATCCGCAACTTGGTCAGAACGGTCAGAACCGACAAGAATCGAGGGTTTCTCGGCCAAATACCAACTTTTTTCTGAATTTTCGGTGCGGGGCAGCTGAGTGTCTGGAGCCCTGTCGAACCCACCCAAGAATTTCAGGATCGGTTCATAAATAGCCGAGATTCGTTGAAAAATGTCGAATTTTTGGCTATCTTGTCTCTAAGTCAAGATTTCTCAATTTTTCTGCTGGTTTGACCTGAATGTCTGCGATTTCGACAAACGCGCATTGCAATTTGAGGTCTCATCCGCAACTTGGTCAGAACGGTCAGAACCGACAAGAATCGAGGGTTTCTGGGCCAAATACCAATTTTTTTCTGAATTTTCGGTGCGGGGCAGCTGAGTGTCTGGAGCCCTGTCGAACCCACCCAAGAATTTCAGGATCGGTTCATAAATAGCCGAGATTCGTTGAAAAATGTCGAATTTTTGGCTATCTTGTCTCTAAGCCAAGATTTCTCAATTTTTCTGCTGGTCTGACCTGAATGTCTGCGATTTCGACAAACGCGCATTGCAATTTGAGGTCTCATCCGCAACTTGGTCAGAACGGTCAGAACCGACAAGAATCGAGGGTTTCTCGGCCAAATACTAACTTTTTTCTGAATTTTCGGTGCGGGGCAGCTGAGTGTCTGGAGCCCTGTCGAACCCACCCAAGAATTTCAGGATCGGTTCATAAATAGCCGAGATTCGTTGAAAAATGTCGAATTTTTGGCTATCTTGTCCCTAAGTCAAGATTCCTTAATTTTTCTGCTGGCCTGACCTGAATGTCTGCGATTTCGACAAACGCGCATTGCAATTTGACGTCTCATCCGCAACTTGGTCAGAACGGTCAGAACCGACAAGAATCGAGGGTTTCTCGGCCAAATACCAACTTTTTTCTGAATTTCCGGTGCGGGGCAGCTGAGTGTCTGGAGCCCTGTCGAACCCACCCAAGAATTTCAGGATCGGTTCATAAATAGCCGAGATTCGTTGAAAAATGTCGAATTTTTGGCTATCTTGTCTCTAAGTCAAGATTCCTCAATTTTTCTGCTGGTCTGACCTGAATGTCTGCGATTTCGACAAACGCGCATTGCAATTTGAGGTCTCATCCGCAACTTGGTCAGAACGGTCAGAACCGACAAGAATCGAGGGTTTCTCGGCCAAATACCAACTTTTTTCTGAATTTTCGGTGCGGGGCAGCTGAGTGTCTGGAGCCCTGTCGAAGCCACCCAAGAATTTCAGGATCGGTTCATAAATAGCCGAGATTCGTTGAAAAATGTCGAATTTTTGGCTATCTTGTCTCTAAGTCAAGATTTCTCAATTTTTCTGCTGGTCTGACCTGAATGTCTGCGATTTCGACAAACGCGCATTGCAATTTGAGGTCTCATCCGCAACTTGGTCAGAACGGTCAGAACCGACAAGAATCGAGGGTTTCTCAGCCAAATACCAACTTTTTTCTGAATTTTCGGTGCGGGGCAGCTGAGTGTCTGGAGCCCTGTCGAACCCACCCAAGAATTCCAGGATCGGTTCATAAATAGCCGAGATTCGTTGAAAAATGTCGAATTTTTGGCTATCTTGTCCCTAAGTCAAGATTCCTCAATTCTTCTGCTGGTCTGACCTGAATGTCTGCGATTTCGACAAACGCGCATTGCAATTTGACGTCTCATCCGCAACTTGGTCAGAACGGTCAGAACCGACAAGAATCGAGGGTTTCTCGGCCAAATACCATTTTTTTTCTAAATTTTCGGTGCGGGGCAGCTGAGTGTCTGGAGCCCTGTCGAACCCACCCAAGAATTTCAGGATCGGTTCATAAATAGCCGAGATTCGTTGAAAAATGTCGAATTTTTGGCTATCTTGTCTCTAAGTCAAGATTCCTCAATTTTTCTGCTGGTCGGACCTGAATGTCTGCGATTTCGACAAACGCGCATTGCAATTTGACTTCTCATCCGCAACTTGGTCAGAACGGTCAGAACCGACAAGAATCGAGGGTTTCTCGGCCAAATACCAACTTTTTTCTGAATTTTCGGTGCGGGGCAGCTGAGTGTCTGGAGCCCTGTCGAACCCACCCAAGAATTTCAGGATCGGTTCATAAATAGCCGAGATTCGTTGAAAAATGTCGAATTTTTGGCTATCTTGTCTCTAAGTCAAGATTCCTCAATTTTTCTGCTGGTCTGACCTGAATGTCTGCGATTTCGACAAACGCGCATTGCAGTTTGACGTCTCATCCGCAACTTGGTCAGAACGGTCAGAACCGACAAGAATCGAGGGTTTCTCGGCCAAATACCAACTTTTTTTCTGAATTTTCGGTGCGGGGCAGCTGAGTGTCTGGAGCCCTGTCGAACCCACCCAAGAATTCCAGGATCGGTTCATAAATAGCCGAGATTCGTTGAAAAATGTCGAATTTTTGGCTATCTTGTCTCTAAGTCAAGATTTCTCAATTTTTCTGCTGGTCTGACCTGAATGTCTGCGATTTCGACAAACGCGCATTGCAATTTGAGGTCTCATCCGCAACTTGGTCAGAACGGTCAGAACCGACAAGAATCGAGGGTTTCTCGGCCAAATACCAACTTTTTTCTGAATTTTCGGTGCGGGGCAGCTGAGTGTCTGGAGCCCTGTCGAACCCACCCAAGAATTTCAGGATCGGTTCATAAATAGCCGAGATTCGTTGAAAAATGTCGAATTTTTGGCTATCTTGTCCCTAAGTCAAGATTCCTTAATTTTTCTGCTGGTCTGACCTGAATGTCTGCGATTTCGACAAACGCGCATTGCAATTTGACGTCTCATCCGCAACTTGGTCAGAACGGTCAGAACCGACAAGAATCGAGGGTTTCTCGGCCAAATACCAACTTTTTTCTGAATTTTCGGTGCGGGGCAGCTGAGTGTCTGGAGCCCTGTCGAACCCACCCAAGAATTTCAGGATCGGTTCATAAATAGCCGAGATTCGTTGAAAAATGTCGAATTTTTGGCTATCTTGTCCCTAAGTCAAGATTCCTCAATTCTTCTGCTGGTCTGACCTGAATGTCTGCGATTTCGACAAACGCGCATTGCAATTTGACGTCTCATCCGCAACTTGGTCAGAACGGTCAGAACCGACAAGAATCGAGGGTTTCTCGGCCAAATACCAACTTTTTTCTGAATTTTCGGTGCGGGGCAGCTGAGTGTCTGGAGTTCTGTCGAACCCACCCAAGAATTTCAGGATCCGTTCATAAATAGCCGAGATTCGTTGAAAAATGTCGAATTTTTGGCTATCTTGTCTCTAAGTCAAGATTCCTCAATTTTTCTGCTGGTCTGACCTGAATGTCTGCGATTTCGACAAACGCGCATCGCAATTTGAGGTCTCATCCGCAACTTGGTCAGAACGGTCAGAACCGACAAGAATCGAGGGTTTCTCGGCCAAATACCAACTTTTTTCTGAATTTTCGGTGCGGGGCAGCTGAGTGTCTGGAGCCCTGTCGAACCCACCCAAGAATTTCAGAATCGGTTCATAAATAGCCGAGATTCGTTGAAAAATGTCGAATTTTTGGCTATCTTGTCTCTAAGTCAAGATTTCTCAATTTTTCTGCTGGTCTGACCTGAATGTCTGCGATTTCGACAAACGCGCATTGCAATTTGACTTCTCATCCGCAACTTGGTCAGAACGGTCAGAACCGACAAGAATCGAGGGTTTCTCGGCGAAATACCAACTTTTTTCTGAATTTTCGGTGCGGGGCAGCTGAGTGTCTGGAGCCCTGTCGAACCCACCCAAGAATTTCAGGATCGGTTCATAAATAGCCGAGATTCGTTGAAAAATGTCGAATTTTTGGCTATCTTGTCTCTAAGCCAAGATTTCTCAATTTTTCTGCTGGTCTGACCTGAATGTCTGCGATTACGACAAACGCGCATTGCAATTTGAGGTCTCATCCGCAACTTGGTCAGAACGGTCAGAACCGACAAGAATCGAGGGTTTCTGGGCCAAATACCAATTTTTTTCTGAATTTTCGGTGCGGGGCAGCTGAGTGTCTGGAGCCCTGTCGAACCCACCCAAGAATTTCAGGATCGGTTCATAAATAGCCGAGATTCGTTGAAAAATGTCGAATTTTTGGCTATCTTGTCTCTAAGCCAAGATTTCTCAATTTTTCTGCTGGTCTGACCTGAATGTCTGCGATTTCGACAAACGCGCATTGCAATTTGAGGTCTCATCCGCAACTTGGTCAGAACGGTCAGAACCGACAAGAATCGAGGGTTTCTCGGCCAAATACTAACTTTTTTCTGAATTTTCGGTGCGGGGCAGCTGAGTGTCTGGAGCCCTGTCGAACCCACCCAAGAATTTCAGGATCGGTTCATAAATAGCCGAGATTCGTTGAAAAATGTCGAATTTTTGGCTATCTTGTCCCTAAGTCAAGATTCCTTAATTTTTCTGCTGGTCTGACCTGAATGTCTGCGATTTCGACAAACGCGCATTGCAATTTGACGTCTCATCCGCAACTTGGTCAGAACGGTCAGAACCGACAAGAATCGAGGGTTTCTCGGCCAAATACCAACTTTTTTCTGAATTTCCGGTGCGGGGCAGCTGAGTGTCTGGAGCCCTGTCGAACCAACCCAAGAATTTCAGGATCGGTTCATAAATAGCCGAGATTCGTTGAAAAATGTCGAATTTTTGGCTATCTTGTCTCTAAGTCAAGATTCCTCAATTTTTCTGCTGGTCTGACCTGAATGTCTGCGATTTCGACAAACGCGCATTGCAATTTGAGGTCTCATCCGCAACTTGGTCAGAACGGTCAGAACCGACAAGAATCGAGGGTTTCTCGGCCAAATACCAACTTTTTTCTGAATTTTCGGTGCGGGGCAGCTGAGTGTCTGGAGCCCTGTCGAAGCCACCCAAGAATTTCAGGATCGGTTCATAAATAGCCGAGATTCGTTGAAAAATGTCGAATTTTTGGCTATCTTGTCTCTAAGTCAAGATTTCTCAATTTTTCTGCTGGTCTGACCTGAATGTCTGCGATTTCGACAAACGCGCATTGCAATTTGAGGTCTCATCCGCAACTTGGTCAGAACGGTCAGAACCGACAAGAATCGAGGGTTTCTCAGCCAAATACCAACTTTTTTCTGAATTTTCGGTGCGGGGCAGCTGAGTGTCTGGAGCCCTGTCGAACCCACCCAAGAATTCCAGGATCGGTTCATAAATAGCCGAGATTCGTTGAAAAATGTCGAATTTTTGGCTATCTTGTCCCTAAGTCAAGATTCCTCAATTCTTCTGCTGGTCTGACCTGAATGTCTGCGATTTCGACAAACGCGCATTGCAATTTGACGTCTCATCCGCAACTTGGTCAGAACGGTCAGAACCGACAAGAATCGAGGGTTTCTCGGCCAAATACCATTTTTTTTCTTAATTTTCGGTGCGGGGCAGCTGAGTGTCTGGAGCCCTGTCGAACCCACCCAAGAATTTCAGGATCGGTTCATAAATAGCCGAGATTCGTTGAAAAATGTCGAATTTTTGGCTATCTTGTCTCTAAGTCAAGATTCCTCAATTTTTCTGCTGGTCGGACCTGAATGTCTGCGATTTCGACAAACGCGCATTGCAATTTGACTTCTCATCCGCAACTTGGTCAGAACGGTCAGAACCGACAAGAATCGAGGGTTTCTCGGCCAAATACCAACTTTTTTCTGAATTTTCGGTGCGGGGCAGCTGAGTGTCTGGAGCCCTGTCGAACCCACCCAAGAATTTCAGGATCGGTTCATAAATAGCCGAGATTCGTTGAAAAATGTCGAATTTTTGGCTATCTTGTCTCTAAGTCAAGATTCCTCAATTTTTCTGCTGGTCTGACCTAAATGTCTGCGATTTCGACAAACGCGCATTGCAGTTTGACGTCTCATCCGCAACTTGGTCAGAACGGTCAGAACCGACAAGAATCGAGGGTTTCTCGGCCAAATACCAACTTTTTTTCTGAATTTTCGGTGCGGGGCAGCTGAGTGTCTGGAGCCCTGTCGAACCCACCCAAGAATTCCAGGATCGGTTCATAAATAGCCGAGATTCGTTGAAAAATGTCGAATTTTTGGCTATCTTGTCTCTAAGTCAAGATTTCTCAATTTTTCTGCTGGTCTGACCTGAATGTCTGCGATTTCGACAAACGCGCATTGCAATTTGAGGTCTCATCCGCAACTTGGTCAGAACGGTCAGAACCGACAAGAATCGAGGGTTTCTCGGCCAAATACCAACTTTTTTCTGAATTTTCGGTGCGGGGCAGCTGAGTGTCTGGAGCCCTGTCGAACCCACCCAAGAATTTCAGGATCGGTTCATAAATAGCCGAGATTCGTTGAAAAATGTCGAATTTTTGGCTATCTTGTCCCTAAGTCAAGATTCCTTAATTTTTCTGCTGGTCTGACCTGAATGTCTGCGATTTCGACAAACGCGCATTGCAATTTGACGTCTCATCCGCAACTTGGTCAGAACGGTCAGAACCGACAAGAATCGAGGGTTTCTCGGCCAAATACCAACTTTTTTCTGAATTTTCGGTGCGGGGCAGCTGAGTGTCTGGAGCCCTGTCGAACCCACCCAAGAATTTCAGGATCGGTTCATAAATAGCCGAGATTCGTTGAAAAATGTCGAATTTTTGGCTATCTTGTCCCTAAGTCAAGATTCCTCAATTCTTCTGCTGGTCTGACCTGAATGTCTGCGATTTCGACAAACGCGCATTGCAATTTGACGTCTCATCCGCAACTTGGTCAGAACGGTCAGAACCGACAAGAATCGAGGGTTTCTCGGCCAAATACCAACTTTTTTCTGAATTTTCGGTGCGGGGCAGCTGAGTGTCTGGAGCCCTGTCGAACCCACCCAAGAATTTCAGGATCCGTTCATAAATAGCCGAGATTCGTTGAAAAATGTCGAATTTTTGGCTATCTTGTCTCTAAGTCAAGATTCCTCAATTTTTCTGCTGGTCTGACCTGAATGTCTGCGATTTCGACAAACGCGCATCGCAATTTGAGGTCTCATCCGCAACTTGGTCAGAACGGTCAGAACCGACAAGAATCGAGGGTTTCTCGGCCAAATACCAACTTTTTTCTGAATTTTCGGTGCGGGGCAGCTGAGTGTCTGGAGCCCTGTCGAACCCACCCAAGAATTCCAGGATCGGTTCATAAATAGCCGAGATTCGTTGAAAAATGTCGAATTTTTGGCTATCTTGTCTCTAAGTCAAGATTTCTCAATTTTTCTGCTGGTCTGACCTGAATGTCTGCGATTTCGACAAACGCGCATTGCAATTTGAGGTCTCATCCGCAACTTGGTCAGAACGGTCAGAACCGACAAGAATCGAGGGTTTCTCGGCCAAATACCAACTTTTTTCTGAATTTTCGGTGCGGGGCAGCTGAGTGTCTGGAGCCCTGTCGAACCCACCCAAGAATTTCAGGATCGGTTCATAAATAGCCGAGATTCGTTGAAAAATGTCGAATTTTTGGCTATCTTGTCTCTAAGTCAAGATTTCTCAAATTTTCTGCTGGTTTGACCTGAATGTCTGCGATTTCGACAAACGCGCATTGCAATTTGAGGTCTCATCCGCAACTTGGTCAGAACGGTCAGAACCGACAAGAATCGAGGGTTTCTCGGCCAAATACCAATTTTTTTCTGAATTTTCGGTGCGGGGCAGCTGAGTGTCTGGAGCCCTGTCGAACCCACCCAAGAATTTCAGGATCGGTTCATAAATAGCCGAGATTCGTTGAAAAATGTCGAATTTTTGGCTATCTTGTCTCTAAGCCAAGATTTCTCAATTTTTCTGCTGGTCTGACCTGAATGTCTGCGATTTCGACAAACGCGCATTGCAATTTGAGGTCTCATCCGCAACTTGGTCAGAACGGTCAGAACCGACAAGAATCGAGGGTTTCTCGGCCAAATACCAACTTTTTTCTGAATTTTTGGTGCGGGGCAGCTGAGTGTCTGGAGCCCTGTCGAACCCACCCAAGAATTTCAGGATCGGTTCATAAATAGCCGAGATTCGTTGAAAAATGTCGAATTTTTGGCTATCTTGTCTCTAAGTCAAGATTCCTCAATTTTTCTGCTGGTCTGACCTGAATGTCTGCGATTTCGACAAACGCGCATTGCAATTTGACGTCTCATCCGCAACTTGGTCAGAACGGTCAGAACCGACAAGAATCGAGGGTTTCTCGGCCAAATACCAACTTTTTTCTGAATTTTCGGTGCGGGGCAGCTGAGTGTCTGGAGCCCTGTCGAACCCACCCAAAAATTTCAGGATCGGTTCATAAATAGCCGAGATTCGTTGAAAAATGTCGAATTTTTGGCTATCTTGTCTCTAAGTCAAGATTCCTCGATTTTTCTGCTGGTCTTACCTGAATGTCTGCGATTTCGACAAACGCGCATTGCAATTTGACGTCGCATCCGCAACTTGGTCGGAACGGTCAGAACCGACAAGAATCGAGGGTTTCTCGGCCAAATACCAACTTTTTTCTGAATTTTCGGTGCGGGGCAGCTGAGTGTCTGGAGCCCTGTCGAACCCACCCAAGAATTTCAGGATCGGTTCATAAATAGCCGAGATTCGTTAAAAAATGTCGAATTTTTGGCTATCTTGTCTCTAAGTCAAGATTTCTCGATTTTTCTGCTGGTCTGACCTGAATGTCTGCGATTTCGACAAACGCGCATTGCAATTTGAGGTCTCATCCGCAACTTGGTCAGAACGGTCAGAACCGACAAGAATCGAGGGTTTCTCGGCCAAATACCAACTTTTTTCTGAATTTTCGGTGCGGGGCAGCTGAGTGTCTGGAGCCCTGTCGAACCCACCCAAGAATTTCAGGATCGGTTCATAAATAGCCGAGATTCGTTGAAAAATGTCGAATTTTTGGCTATCTTGTCTCTAAGTCAAGATTCCTCAATTTTTCTGCTGGTCTGACCTGAATGTCTGCGATTTCGACGAACGCGCATTGCAATTTGACGTCTCATCCGCAACTTGGTCAGAACGGTCAGAACCGACAAGAATCGAGGGTTTCTCGGCCAAATACCACCTTTTTTCTGAATTTTCGGTGCGGGGCAGCTGAGTGTCTGGAGCCCTGTCAAACGCACCCAAGAATTTCAGGATCGGTTCATAAATAGCCGAGATCCGTTGAAAAATTTCGAATTTCTTGCTATCTTGTCTCTAAATCAAGATTCCTCAATTTTTCTGCTGGTCTGACCTGAAGTTCTGCGATTCCGACGAACGCGCATTGCAATTTGAGGTCTTATCCGCAACTTGGTCAGAACGGTCAGAACCGACAAGAATCGAGGGTTTCTCGGCCAAATACCAACTTTTTTCTGAATTTTCGGTGCGGGGCAGCTGAGTGTCTGGAGCCCTGTCGAACCCACCCAAGAATTTCAGGATCGGTTCATAAATAGCCGAGATTCGTTGAAAAATGTCGAATTTTTGGCTATCTTGTCTCTAAGTCAAGATTTCTCAATTTTTCTGCTGGTCTGACCTGAATGTCTGCGATTTCGACAAACGCGCATTGCAATTTGAGGTCTCATCCGCAACTTGGTCAGAACGGTCAGAACCGACAAGAATCGAGGGTTTCTCGGCCAAATACCAACTTTTTTCTGAATTTTCGGTGCGGGGCAGCTGAGTGTCTGGAGCCCTGTCGAACCCACCCAAAAATTTCAGGATCGGTTAATAAATAGCCAAGATTCGTTGAAAAATGTCGAATTTTTGGCTATCTTGTCTCTAAGTCAAGATTCCTCAATGTTTCTGCTGGTCTGACCTGAATGTCTGCGATTTCGACAAACGCGCATTGCAATTTGACGTCTCATCCGCAACTTGGTCAGAACGGTCAGAACCGACAAGAATCGAGGGTTTCTCGGCCAAATACCAACTTTTTTCTGAATTTTCGGTGCGGGGCAGCTGAGTGTCTGGAGCTTTGTCGAACCTACCTAAGAATTTTAGGATCGGTTCATGAATAGCCGAGATACGTCGGAAAATGTAGAATTCCTGGCTATCTCGTCTCTAAATCGAGCTATCTTCAAATTATCTGCTGGTCTGACCTGATTGTCCGCGATTCTCACAGACGCGCATTACCATTCGAGGTCTCATCGGTAACTTTGTTAGAACGGTCAGAACCGACCAGAATCTAGGGTTTCTGAGCCAGATACCAACTTTCTTCTGAATCTTCGGTGCGGGGCAGCTGAGTGTCTGGAGCTCTGACGAACCCACCCAAGAATTTCAGGATCGGTTCATGAATAGCCGAGATCTGTTGAAAAATGTAGAATTCCTGGCTATCTCGTCTTTAAATCGAGCTATCTTTAATTTTTCTGCTGGTCTGAAATGATTGTCTGTGATTCTGACAAAAGCGCATTTCCATTCACGGTATCATCCGTAACTTTGTCAGAACGGTCAGAACGGAATAGAATCTAGGGTTTTTCAGCCAAATACCAACTTTTTTCTGAATTTTCGGAGCGTGGCACCTAAGTGTCTGGAGCTCTGTCGAACCCACCCAAGAATTTCAGGATCGGTTTATAAATAGCCGAGATACGTTGAAAAATGTAGAATTCCTGGCTATCTCGTCTCTAAATCGAGCTACCTTTAATTTTTCTGCTGGTCTGACCTGATCGTCTGCGATTCTCACAAACGCGCATTACCATGCAAGTCCTCATCCGTAACTTTGTCAGAACGGTCAGAACCGACCAGAATCTAGGGTTTCTGAGCCAGATACCAACTTTCTTCTGAATTTTCGGTGCGGGGCAGCTGAGTGTCTGGAGCTCTGACGAACCCACCCAAGAATTTCAGGTTCGGTTCATAAACATCCCAGATCCGTTGAAAAATGTAGAATTTCTGGCTATCTCGTCTCTAAATCGAGCTATCTTCAATTTTTCTGCTGGTCCGACCTGATTGTCTGCGATTCTGACAAACGCGCATTACCTTCCAAGTCCTCATCCGTCACTTTGTCAGAACGGTCAGAACCGACTGGAATCTGGGGTTCCTCAGCCAAATATAAACTGTTTTCTGAATTTTCGGTGCGGGGCAGCTGAGTGTCTGGAGCTTTGTCGAACCCACCTAAGAATTTTAGGATCGGTTCATGAATAGCCGAGATACGTCGGAAAATGTAGAATTCCTGGCTATCTCGTCTCTAAATCGAGCTATCTTCGAATTATCTGCTGGTCTGACCTGATTGTCCGCGATTCTCACAGACGCGCATTACCATTCGAGGTCTCATCGGTCACTTTGTCAGAACGGTCAGAACCGACCAGAATCCAGGGTTTCTGAGCCAAATACCAACTTTTTTCTGAATCTTCGGTGCGTGGCGGCTGAGTGTCTGGAGCTCTGACGAACCCACCCAAGAATTTCAGGATCGGTTCATGAATAGCCGAGATCTGTTGAAAAATGTAGAATTCCTGGCTATCTCGTCTCTAAATCGAGCTATCTTTAATTTTTCTGCTGGTCTGAAATGATTGTCTGTGATTCTGACAAACGCGCATCACCATTCACGGTATCATCCGTAACTTTGTCAGAACGGTCAGAACGGAATAGAATCTAGGGTTTTTCAGCCAAATACCAACTTTTTTCTGAATTTTCGGAGCGTGGCACCTAAGTGTCTGGAGCTCTGTCGAACCCACCCAAGAATTCCAGGATCGGTTTATAAATAGCCGAGATACGTTGAAAAATGTAGAATTCCTGGCTATCTCGTCTCTAAATCGAGCTATCGTTAATTTTTCTTCTGGTCTGACCTGATTGTCTGCGATTCTCACAGACGCGCATTACCATCCAAGTCCTCATCCGTAACTTTGTCAGAACGGTCAGAACCGACCAGAATCTAGGGTTTCTGAGCCAGATACCAACTTTCTTCTGAATTTTCGGTGCAGGGCAGCTGAGTGTCTGGAGCTCTGTCGAACCCACACGAGAATTTCAGGATCGGTCCATCAATAGCCGAGATACGTTGAAGAATGTAGAATTCCCGGCTATCTCGTCTCCAAATCAAGCTATCTTCGAATTTACTGCTGGTCTGAAATAATTGTCTGTGATTTTAACAAACGCGCATTACCATTTGATGTATCATCCGTAACTTTGTGAGAACGGTCAGAACTGACCAGAATCTAGGGTGTCTCAGCCAAATACCAACTTTTTTCTGAATTTTTAGAGCGGGGCACCTGGGTGTCTGGAGCTCAGTCGAACCCACCCAAGAATTTCAGGATCGGTTCATAAATAGCCGAGATACGTTGAAAAATATAAAATTCCTGGCTATCTTGTTTCTAAATCGAGCTATCTTCAATTTTTTTGCTAGTCTAAAATGATTGTCTGTGATTCTAACAAACGCGCATTACCATTTGATGTATGATCCGTAACTTTGTCAGAACGGTCGGAACCGACCGGAATCTAGGGTTTCTCAGCCAAATACCAACTTTTCTCGGAATTTTCAGAGCGGGGCATCTGAGTGTCTGGAGCTCTGTCGAACCCAGCAGAGAATTTTAGGATCGGTTCATAAATAGCCGAGATACGTTGAAAAATGTAGAATTCCTGGCTATCTTGTCCCTAAATCGAGCTATCTTTAATTTCCTGCTGGTCTGACCTGATTGTCTGCGATTCTCACAAACGCGCATTACCATGCAAGTCCTCATCCGTAACTTTGTCAGAACGGTCAGAACCGACCAGAATCTAGGGTTTCTGAGCCAGATACCAACTTTCTTCTGAATTTTCGGTGCGGGGCAGCTGAGTGTCTGGAGCTCTGACGAACCCACCCAAGAATTTCAGGTTCGGTTCATAAACATCCCAGATCCGTTGAAAAATGTAGAATTTCTGGCTATCTCGTCTCTAAATCGAGCTATCTTCAATTTTTCTGCTGGTCCGACCTGATTGTCTGCGATTCTGACAAACGCGCATTACCTTCCAAGTCCTCATCCGTCACTTTGTCAGAACGGTCAGAACCGACTGGAATCTGGGGTTCCTCAGCCAAATATAAACTGTTTTCTGAATTTTCGGTGCGGGGCAGCTGAGTGTCTGGAGCTTTGTCGAACCCACCTAAGAATTTTAGGATCGGTTCATGAATAGCCGAGATACGTCGGAAAATGTAGAATTCCTGGCTATCTCGTCTCTAAATCGAGCTATCTTCGAATTATCTGCTGGTCTGACCTGATTGTCCGCGATTCTCACAGACGCGCATTACCATTCGAGGTCTCATCGGTAACTTTGTCAGAACGGTCAGAACCGACCAGAATCCAGGGTTTCTGAGCCAAATACCAACTTTTTTCTGAATCTTCGGTGCGTGGCAGCTGAGTGTCTGGAGCTCTGACGAACCCACCCAAGAATTTCAGGATCGGTTCATGAATAGCCGAGATCTGTTGAAAAATGTAGAATTCCTGGCTATCTCGTCTCTAAATCGAGCTATCTTTAATTTTTCTGCTGGTCTGAAATGATTGTCTGTGATTCTGACAAACGCGCATCACCATTCACGGTATCATCCGTAACTTTGTCAGAACGGTCAGAACGGAATAGAATCTAGGGTTTTTCAGCCAAATACCAACTTTTTTCTGAATTTTCGGAGCGTGGCACCTAAGTGTCTGGAGCTCTGTCGAACCCACCCAAGAATTTCAGGATCGGTTTATAAATAGCCGAGATACGTTGAAAAATGTAGAATTCCTGGCTATCTCGTCTCTAAATCGAGCTATCGTTAATTTTTCTTCTGGTCTGACCTGATTGTCTGCGATTCTCACAGACGCGCATTACCATCCAAGTCCTCATCCGTAACTTTGTCAGAACGGTCAGAACCGACCAGAATCTAGGGTTTCTGAGCCAGATACCAACTTTCTTCTGGATTTTCGGTGCAGGGCAGCTGAGTGTCTGGAGCTCTGTCGAACCCACACGAGAATTCCAGGTTCGGTTCATAAACATCCCAGATCCGTTGAAAAATGTAGAATTTCTGGCTATCTCGTCTCTAAATCGAGCTATCTTCAATTTTTCTGCTGGTCCGACCTGATTGTCTGCGATTCTGACAAACGCGCATTACCTTCCAAGTCCTCATCCGTCACTTTGTCAGAACGGTCAGAACCGACTGGAATCTGGGGTTCCTCAGCCAAATATAAACTGTTTTCTGAATTTTCGGTGCGGGGCAGCTGAGTGTCTGGAGCTTTGTCGAACCCACCTAAGAATTTTAGGATCGGTTCATGAATAGCCGAGATACGTCGGAAAATGTAGAATTCCTGGCTATCTCGTCTCTAAATCGAGCTATCTTCGAATTATCTGCTGGTCTGACCTGATTGTCCGCGATTCTCACAGACGCGCATTACCATTCGAGGTCTCATCGGTAACTTTGTCAGAACGGTCAGAACCGACCAGAATCCAGGGTTTCTGAGCCAAATACCAACTTTTTTCTGAATCTTCGGTGCGTGGCGGCTGAGTGTCTGGAGCTCTGACGAACCCACCCAAGAATTTCAGGATCGGTTCATGAATAGCCGAGATCTGTTGAAAAATGTAGAATTCCTGGCTATCTCGTCTCTAAATCGAGCTATCTTTAATTTTTCTGCTGGTCTGAAATGATTGTCTGTGATTCTGACAAACGCGCATCACCATTCACGGTATCATCCGTAACTTTGTCAGAACGGTCAGAACCGACCAGAATCCAGGGTTTCTGAGCCAAATACCAATTTTTTTCTGAATCTTCGGTGCGTGGCAGCTGAGTGTCTGGAGCTCTGACGAACCCACCCAAGAATTCCAGGATCGGGTCATGAATAGCCGAGATACGTTGAAAAATGTAAAATTCCTGGCTTTCTCGTCTTTAAATCGGGCTATCTTCAATTTTTCTGCTGGTCTGACCTGATTGTCTGCAATTCTGACAAACGCGCATTACCATTCAAGGTCTCGTCGGTAACTTTGTCAGAACGGTCGGAACCGACCGGAATCTAGGGTTTCTCAGCCAAATACCAACTTTTCTCTGAATTTTCAGAGCGGGGCATCTAAGTGTCTGGAGCTCTGTCGAACCCAGCCAAGAATTTCAGGATCGGTTTATGAATAGCCGAGATTCGTTGGAAAAGGTAGAATTCCTGGCTATCTCGTCTTCAAATCGAGCTATCTTCGATTTTTCTGCCGGTCTGACCTGATTGCCTGCAATTCTGACAAACGCGCATTACCATTTCAGGTCTCATTGGTAACTTTGTCAGAACGATCAGAACCGACCAGAATCTAGGGTTTCTGAGCCAGATACCAACTTTCTTCTGAATTTTCGGTGCGGGGCAGCTAAGTGTCTGGAGCTCTGTCCAACCCACCCAAGAATTTTAGGATCGGTTCATAAATAGCCGAGATCCGTTAAAAATTCGGAATTCCCGGCTATCTTGTCTCTGAATAGAGCTATCTTCGATTTTTCTCCTGGTCCGACCTAATTGTCTGCGATTCTGACAAACGCGCATTACTATCCAAGGTCTCATCCTCAACTTTGTGAGAACGGTCATAACCGGCTAGAATCTAGGGTTTCTTAGCCAAATACCAACTTTTTCCTGAATTTTCGGTGCAGGGCAGCTCAGTGTCTGGAGCTCTGTCGAACCCACCCACGAATTTCAGGATCGGTTTATAAATAGCCGAGATCCGTTGGAAAAGGTAGAATTCCTGGTTATATCGTCTTTAAATCGAGCTATCTTCAATTTTTCTGCTGGTCTGACCTGATTGCCTGCAATTCTGACAAACGCGCATTACCATTCGAGGTCTCATTGGTAACTTTGTCAGAACGGTCACAACCGACCAGAATATAGGGTGTCTCAGCCAAATACCAACTTTTTTCTGAATATTTGGAGCGGGGCACCTAAGTGTCTAGAGCTCAGTCGAACCCACCCAAGAATTTCAGGATCGGTTCATAAATAGCCGAGTTACGTTGAAAAATATAAAATTCCTGGCTATCTTGTTTCTAAATCAAGCTATCTTCAATTTTTCTGCTGGTCTGACATGATTGTCTGTGATTCTAACAAACGCGCATTACCATTCGATGTATTATCCGTAACTTTGTCAGAACGGTCGAAACCGACCGGAATCTAGGGTTTCTCAGCCAAATACCAACTTTTCTCTGAATTTTTAGAGCGGGGCATCTGAGTGTCTGGAGCTCTGTCGAACCCAGCTGAGAATTTCAGGATCGGTTTATAAATAGGCGAGATACGTTGAAAAATGTAGAATTCCTGGCTATCTTGTCCCTAAATCGAGCTATCTTTAATTTCCTGCTGGTCTGACCTGATTGTCTGCGATTCTCACAAACGCGCATTACCATCCAAGTCCTCATCCGTAACTTTGTCAGAACGGTCAGAACCGACTGGAATCTGGGGTTTCTCAGTCAAATATCAACTTTTTTCTGAATTTTCGGTGCGGGGCAGCTGAGTGTCTGGAGCTCTGTCGAACCCACCCAAGAATTCCAGGATCGGGTCATGAATAGCCGAAATACGTTGAAAAATGTAGAATTCCTGGCTTTCTCGTCTTTAAATCGGGCTATCTTCAATTTTTCTGCTGATCTGACCTGATTGTCTGCAATTCTGACAAACGCGCATTACCATTCAAGGTCTCATCGGTAACTTTGTCAGAACGATCAGAACCGACCAGAATCTAGGGTTTCTGAGCCAAATACCAACTTTCTCTTGAATTTTCGATGCGGGGCAGCTGAGTGTCTGGAGCTCTGACGAACCCACCCAAGAATTTCAGGTTCGGTTCATAAACATCCGAGATCCGTTGAAAAATGTAGAATTACTGGCTATCTCGTCTCTAAATCGAGCTATCTTTTATTTTTCTGCTGGTCTGACCTGATTGTCTGCGATTCTCACAAACGCGCATTACCATCCAAGTCCTCATCCGTCACTTTGTCAGAACGGTCAGAACCGACCAGAATCTAGGGTTTCTGAGCCAGATACCAACTTTCTTCTGAATTTTCGGTGCGGGGCAGCTGAGTGTCTGGAGCTCTGTCGAACCCACCCAAGAATTTCAGGATCGGTTCATAAATAGCCGAGATCCGTTGAAAAATGTAGAATTCCTGGCTATCTGGTCTCCAAATCGAGATTTCTTCAATTTTTCTGCTGGTTTGACCTGATTGTCTGCGAAACTGGCGAACGCGCATTACTATTTGAGGTCTCATCGGTAACTTTGTCAGAACGATCAGAACCGACCAGAATCTAGGGTTTCTGAGCCAAATACCAACTTTTTTCTGAATCTTCGGTGCGGGGCAGCTGAGTGTCTGGAGCTCTGACGAACCCACCCAAGAATTTGAGGATCGGTTCATGAATAGCCGAGATCCGTTGAAAAATGTAGAATTCCTGGCTATCTCGTCTCTAAATCGAGCCATCTTTAATTTTTCTGCTGGTCTGAAATGATTGTCTGCGATTCTGACAAACGCGCATGACAATTTCAGGTTTTATTCTTAACTCGTCCAGAACGGTCAGAAGCGACGGGAATCTAGGGTTTTTCAGCCAAATACCCATTTTCTTCTGAATTTTCGGCACGGGGCAGCTGAGTGTCTGCAACCCCGTCGAACCCACCTGAAAATTTCAGGATCGCTTCATTAATAGCCAAAATACGTTGCAAAATTTATAATTCCCGGCTGTCTCGCTTCCAAATCGAGACATCTTTAGTTTTTCTGCAGGGCTGACCCAAGTGTTTGCAAGTCTGACAAACGCGTCCAAGAATTTCAGGTCCCAATCGCCACTTGGGCAAAATGGTCAGAAGCGACCGGAGTCGAGGTTTTCTCAGCCAAAATGTGACGAGGGAACCGGCAGTCGGGCCGACCACCTGTCTATCCGCAATCGATTCCTGAAATCGACCTGCTGCCGCCACCTCGTCCCTAGGCCCCGAACCCTATAGGCCGCGCGCAAACCCGCGAGCCGCACGCAACCCCGAATGCCGCACGCAACCCCGAGAGCCGCGCGCAGCCCCTGAGGGCGCTAAGCGCCCGCCAGGCACGCACGCTGCTCACTTGAAGGGTACTGCAAGTAAACCCTTATGGAGGGCCGTCCGGCCCATTGTTAAATCAGTCTCTGCTACACCAGGCTTAGACTCATCCAGCTAACAGGCGCGACTGTCATCTTGTAGTTGGAAGTGTGAATAGATTGTGCCTGCAACACATATCTATATCACGCTCTCAATTCAGCAGTCCGGTCTTCCCCCAGAATATTCTATATCCGTTCCATCTTATGTACATATATATACCAATCCGATATATGTGCATATTATTATCGGCCGTTCACCGTTTATTCTAGATCCGTTCCGTCTTATGTACATATATATACCGTTCCGATATATGTGCATATTATTACCGTCCGTCCCTCGTTCATTAAATACTAGTATACTATAATTCGTGGTATACCTTCTTGTCTTGTTATATATATATATCTATAAAGATATATAAATATATATATATATAGAGATATAACTATTGTACTGGCTTCGCCGATATGTTAGTTATAATAATTTGTTGAAAACCAAGTTGATTGCAGCATACGCTGTCTATATTTGTGCCTTTTTATAGTGATCTAAAGTGACGAGATCCAATAAACTACAGTTCTTATTCTAATAACGTGTCTCATATATTTCGATTACCCTACTCCCTCCTAAACTGACCCTGGTCGACTCCGAGCATCCGGCTGGAGGGGGGTGCAACCACCACCGAAGGGTAATCCAACCGACCAGGACCGGTACCACCGTTACAAAATACAAACCTTCCTCTGAATTTTTGGTGCAGGCTGCCCGAGCCTTTGCAAGTCTGTCAAACCCACGTCAGAATTCCAGGTTCGACTTATAACTCGAGAAATTCCGTCGTAAGATGTTGAATTCTCGGCTATCTCGTCTCTAAATTGAAATATCTACAATTTTTCTATCGGGCTGACCTGAGTGTTCGCAAGTCTAACGAACGCATTCAAGAATTTCTGGTTTCAATCGTAACTTGGTCAAATCGGTCAAGAAACGACGGAAATTGTGGTTTTCTTGGCTGATTAAAAACATTTCACTGATTTTTTGGTGCGGGCTGGCTGAGTGTCTGCAAAGTTGTCAAACCCACGTCGGAATTTCAGGTTCGACTCATAACTGAAGAAATTCTGTCGCAAAATGTTGGATTCTTGGACACTCCGTCCACAAATCGAGATATCTTTAATTTTTCTGCTGGGCCGACCCAAGTGTTCGCAAGTCTGACGAACGCATTCGAGAATTTCTGGTTTTAATCGTAACTTAGTCAGATCGGTCGAGAAACGACGGAAATTGTGGTTTTCTCGGCTAATTACCAACGTTTCTCTGATTTTCTGGTGCGGGCTGGCCGAGCTTCTGCAAGTTTGTCGAACCCACGTCAGAATTTGTGGTTCAACTCATAACTCCTGAAATTTCGTCGCAAAATGTAGAATTCTGGGCTAGCTCATCGCCAAATCGAAATATCTTCAATTTTTCCGTTGGGCTGACCTGAGTGTTTGCAAGTCTGACGAACGCATTCGAGAATTCCTGGTTTCAATCGTAACTTGGTTAAATCGGTCAAAAAACGACGAAAATTGTGGTTTTTTTGGCTAATTAAAAACATTTCTCTGATTTTTTGGTGCGGGCTGCCTGAGTGTCTGCAAGTTTGTCGAACCCACATCGGAATTTCAGGTTTGACTTGCAGCTGAAAAAATTCTGTCGCAACATGTGGAATTCTTGGCTATCTCGTCTTCAAATCGAGATATCTTTGATTTTCCTGCAGGGTTGACCTGAGTGTTAGCAAGTCTAACAAACGCATACAAGAATTCTAAGTTTCAATCGTAACTTGGTCAGACTGGTTGGAAATCGACGGAAATTTTCGTTTTCTCGGCTAAATACCAACGTTTCCTTAATTTCTCGGTACACACCAGCTAAGGGTCTGCATGTATGTCGAACCCACGTGTGAATTTCAGGTTTGACTTATAACCCACCAAAATCCGTTAAAAAATGTAGAATTTTTGGCTAACTCGTCTGTAAATCGAGATATCTCTAATTTTTCTGAATGGCTGACCTGAGTGTTCGAAAGTCTGACAAACGCACCTGAGAATTTCAGGTTTCAATCGTTACTTGGTCAGAATGCTCCACAAACGACGGAAACTGTGGTTTTTTCAGCTAAATGGCATCGTTTCTTCAATTTCTCCGAACAGGCCAGCTGAGGGTCCGCATGTCTGTCGAACCGACGTGAAAATTTCCAGGTTTGACTTATAACTAGCCAAAATCTGTTGAGAAATGTAGAATTCCCGGCCAACTTGTCTCCAAATTGAGATATCTTTAATTCTTCTACAGGGCTGGCCTAAGTGTTTGCAAGTCTGACAAACGCATTTCAAAATTTCAGGTTTTAATCGTAACACGGTCAGAGCGGTCAAAAAACGACGGAAATCGTGGTTTTCTCAGCTAAATACTAACGTTTCTTCAATTTTCTGATACAGGCCAGTTGTTGGTATGCGAGTCTGTCGAACCCACGAGAGAATTCCAGATTTGACTCATAAATGGCCAAAATCGTCGAAAAATATAGAATTTCCCGCTGACTTGTCTCCAAATCACAATGTCTTCAATTTTCCTGCAGGGCTGACCTAAATGTTCGCACGTCCGACAAACGCATTAATAAATCTCAGGTTACAATTGTAACTTGGTCAGAACGGTCGATAAACGACGTAATTTTGGTTCTCTCAGCTAAGTACCAGAGTACATCAATTTTCCGATACAGGCCAGCTGATGATCTGCAAGTCAGTCGAACCCACAAGAGAATTCCAGGTTTGACTCATAACTAGTCAAAATCCGTCAAGATATGTAGAATTTCCGGCTCACTTGTCCCCGAATCGAGATATCTTCAATTTTCCTGCAGGGCTGACCTAAGTGTTAGCAAGTCTGACCAATGCATTTAAGAATTTCAGGTTTTAATCGTCACTTGGTCAGACTAGTCGGAAAACGACGAAATTTTGGTTTTCTCAGCTGAATATCAACGTTTCTCTAATTTCTCGGTACACACCAGCTAAGGTCTGTATGTCTGTCGAACCCACGTGACAATTTTAGGTTTGACTTATAACCCACCAAATTCCTTTGAAAAATGTAGAATTTCCGGCTAACTTGTCTCCAAATCGAGATACCTCCGATTTTTCTGCAGGGCTAACCTGAGTGTTCGCAAGTCTGACAAACGCATCTAGGAATTTTAGGTTTCGATCGTAACTTGGTCAACGGTCGAAAAACGACGGAAATTGTGGTTTTCTCAGCTAAATACTGATGTTTCTCTAATTTTACGTACAGGCCGGGTGAGTGTCTGCAAGCCGATCGAACCCACGTAAGCATTTGAGAATGGGCTTATAACTAGCCTGAATCCGTTGAATAGTGTAGAATTTCTGGCTATCTTGTTTCCAAATCAAGATATCTCAAATTTTCTGCAGGGCTGACGTAAATTTTTGCAAGTCCGACAAACGCATCTGAGAATTACGTTCGTTAAGTTGGCACAACCATTTACAAATATCGAAATGATATCTTTTGGATAATTTGCCGTAAATTAGCCGCCAATTAGCCGCCAATTAGCCGTGAAAGAAATTATTTTGCCGTGATTTAAATTTTTTCAAAAAGCGATGGCTCTGCAAACCTCACAAAAAGATAGCACAACCACGTGCTCAATATGCATGAAGGGATGATCGTAAAAATTTTTTTTAAAGGCTCTCAAACTTGCCGCTAATTAACCGCTATTGACTTATGAAATTTGAAAATTTTTCGGAACCCGAATTTAAAAAAAAACCAATGGCAGTGCTGACTTCTCTCGAAAACATTACAACCACGTGCTAATTCTACATGAAGGCATGATCGTAAAAAATTTTCAATGGCACTAAAATTTCCCGCTCATTAGCCGCTATTGAGACGTAGTTATGCCGCAGCACAATGTTAGTGAGTTCAACAGATCAACGGTTGGATAAGAATGGGCCAAGTGACTCTGAAACATAAAACGAAAAACAATCAGGATTTTATTTAACAAAGGAATTGATTTTAGCTTAGTATATACGGCTGAAGTTAGTAATGTTGTTGTAACATCGGGGCAAAAATTATTATTGCCCAGTTTTAAAATGACTTTTCAAAGAGTTGGCTTTTCAAAGTGGGAGTACGTTTTGGTTATCATGGTTTATTAAATATCGTACACTATCGGAGGTGCAAAGTCAAGATTTTTCTCAAACATGCATCGTTACAGCAACGTTAACAACTTCATCCTCATCTTATTATTGTGTTTGTCGATATCATATGAGATTAGGTGATTCGGTTAATATGAAAATGTATAGGATACTGTTAATCTAAGTATTGACAGATGTCTATTAGTCTTCTTGGTGAGTAGTTAGTGATGCTGAACAACAGATAAGCGAAGTAAACGCT
This sequence comes from Diprion similis, assembly GCF_021155765.1. Taxonomy (NCBI): domain Eukaryota; kingdom Metazoa; phylum Arthropoda; class Insecta; order Hymenoptera; family Diprionidae; genus Diprion; species Diprion similis. Next base: position 3,516,473 of record NC_060106.1, on the reverse strand, counting down.
TAATAGTCTGATGACAATCGTTTTGTTCCGATAAGATACGTAGAATATTCAGTTTTGCACAGCTGTGGGTTACCTTCTCTTTGAAATGTCGGCTTGCCGAAGTGTAAAATTTAAAGGTTCAGATGGATGCGTAACAGGATAGGAATGGTCCAAATGACTGTGAAATAAACGAAAGAACAATCAAGCAAAGAAAAGGTTCCATTTTATCACTGATAAATACTACACAGTGCAACAATGAATTAAAGTAAAGTATTCAACAAATACGTACAAAAAATAAAAATTAATAAACGAACAGGTTGTGCATTTGGTAGAGATGAAGAGGTTGAGGCTAAGCTGTTCATATATTGAATGTTTTGTGTATAAATATAATCCAATAAGAATTAAGGAAGTAACATACCGTCCGATATGAATGAAGCATCGTGAGTATTCTTCCAATAACTTTGATTAGCATTGTTTTATGGCAATTATGAGGAGTGAACAACCTTCTTTTTGGGATTTGCTAAATAGCCATGTATGCATGTCACAAATGTGGCTGATTAAATTCTGTTTGTTATTCAGGGTGTTTGTTGAATTTGTATCCGATTGCAGAATATCTCATCTTTTCTTCGATGCGGTTCTGAATTTGGACCTACCTCGGACGATCCGTTTCGTGAAATCACAAGAGCTCGTAATGCCCCTAATGATTGACCTTTAGAAGGCTGGGCTGGCTCTTTCAGAAGTCAGTAGATAACTCGGAAACTCCACGAGATGTGTCAACTATTTATATACACAAATAGTACCTCTAAAAAATATCGAATTTCAAGGGAAAAATGCCAGTCCTCTGAAAGTTAATAATAACAATCTGCTTGATACCACAGTTCGTCATTCTGTTTCCCTCTTGCGACACGCGATCACTGATTCACTCACTTATTTCATAACACCATAGGCATACCCGATTTTCGCGAACTTTGCAAATTGATTCTGAGATTCGATAACATAAATAAACAAGAAACAAGTTATCATAAACATTTTACATTACAGCGTGACAGTGGCATGAGGCGGCCATTTTGGTTAAGCGCGGGCAGCGCCATCTGACTGTTGCATTATTAATTAATAACTGCTTTACCCAGCAGCTGTTTTGTTTTATTTATCTTTTATAGACCCAATTCGCAACTTTATGATATTATACCGGCCAAATGCAGATTCAGATCTATACCAAAATCAACAGGGGGCGAGATTTCGATGCCAAAATTCTGTGTTTAAAACTTCATGTCGATTTATACACGCGTTCGAGCGCAATCGTGTCCACAAGGCACTCCAGCGTGCAGAAAAAGAAGAAGAAAATAGTATCTAGGCAAAAACATCTGAAATGTGAAAAAAATCCGCCAAGTCACCGAAACCAAATCACAATAAAAATTGAAGAATAACTTAGATATTGCCGGTCTCTGTCGTGAAATCAGGAATGAACCGCAAGCCCTACGTTCTCTCAGCAAGTAGGTATATGTCGGGAAGTCGGACCTCGCTGTTTCGTGTAGTGATATCGAAACATCATTCCAAGCGCTACGTACTCGGCGGGCACATTTGCTATGTATTTTTTATCGAAACGGTCATACTTATTCGTGACGTGTGTGATGCCGTGTCATAATTGCGTCTCTAAGACCAGCTGTTATCATCAAATAAATTCACTGAATGTTTTTCTTTCTTTTCAACGAAAGTAATTGTGCATCCGACCGACTGATTGATTGTTTAGTATTTGAATGAGATCGCTTAATCTAACGAGCGCGCGTACCGAGTTTGTAACTTTTTTTGCCACTTACAGTTTAAGTTGATATTTTATAGAATTGAGACTTCATGGGATTCAGTCTATCGATCAGTTAGCTTTGAACAGTAATATTAGTGTATATTTTCGATTTTGTACTGGACATATGCATTTCATTAAATTTTTTTTCACATCATTTATTGTTGATTGCAGTCCAGAAATCGTTGCGTGCGAGTGTACGTACGCGCTGGCGCCCCACCACTCTCGTACACTCGTACGCAACGATTTCCGGAAAATGCATACTGATCGTAACGAAGTGATGTTCACCCCCCTTATACAGGATGTATAATCATCATATTGTTACACTTTTTGGTGTAACGAATAAAACGAGGGTAAGAAGCTTAGTTAGGTGAGCAATTAAAAGGCGCTAAATGAGAAATATGCTTTGAGAAAAATGTATTTGGGGTAAAGAACGTGTTATCAGCTCAAAGTCTGAAACAGATCTGTTTTTACAATAATAGCGGTTGACGCAGCAACCTTATTCATTTGATGACATAAGAAGACTTAGTTTTCTTGCGTCACATGCCGACTACTAGATCATTAGAAAAGGGGGTAAAGCGGGTGATTTTACCCTTTGTAACACTACTCCCCCCTGAGGAAAAGAGTCGTCCCGACTCGAACAAATTAAAACAATAACGATCTTGATCTAGCATACGACGCTTGAAGGTGAGTCGGAGCTGTGGCTCTAAAAATTCAAAGACTCCCTTTTTGCTATCTGGCATTTGCTCACAGTCTCAAGGTAAACCACAGAAAACCTTGAGCAGATAGTCAAGCATTGAACTGAATTTTCAAAATTTTATGTGCCATGTTTTCACAAAGGTCAGTGTAAAAAGTGTGTAGTGTATAGCTTCGTGTAAAATCCGAAGGAACGGTCAGTTTCCAAATTCCGGAAATCAGGAAAATCCAAATTTGGTCAAAATGATCCGGGAAAAGGACCACGGAAACAGGAGAGGTTCCAACAGAAGTCCAAATCGACGGTGGCCTTAGGAGGTTTTTAGGGCTTCTTCTCAACCTTCGGGAACGAGGGAGAGGAAAGGAGGCGAGCCGGTCCCGAATTCTTTCGGAAACTGCACACCCTAGATTGGGAGGACAAACGTGAGTGAAGGCAGACCAATCCGAATTCACTAAGCGAATTTGAGAAAAGCACGGATCGTATAAATTTTATTATTTTTTTAAAAGAGAAAATAAACGATCTTATCTGGATTATCGTTGAGTGTTTCTTTAAAATCGGGGCCTTCAGTCATCCTCAAATACCAGGAGAAGGTAAAGGAAAATCAGGTTACGTCATAAAACAACCTGAAAAAGTGCTGACAAAAACTGACACATGGGTTAGAAAAATGTGAAAATCAAATAATCGCTTATCGACCATGAAAAATAACAATCGCGGCTCTGTTCATGTTTTTAATAAAGCGAAGCCTATTCGTCTCAAAGTTCGATTGGTGAAGAAAAGTTTCTAGAAGGAAACAAAATCGACAAGAAAAACAAAAGAGTTAATGTAACAATTAGTTCAAATCAAACAACCCAGATCTATGAAACCTTTCAAACATTATGGACATGTCAACAAATCACAACAGCATCAATGCCGGAGTTTTGGCCGGGTCAATCAATTTTGAGGGACTGAATAAATTAACTGAGTTGGAAGTGGAAGAATTCTTCAATAAAGAGTGGATCAAAATGTCATGTGGCAATTTGCATGCGTTTAAGGAAGAAGGCAAAGCAGGATTCGTCTGCGGGGGTTGTCGGACGTGAGTTTCTTCCCCCCTTTTTTTTTTATATATTTATATATTTATTTAATAATTTTTTTTTTTTTTTTTTTTTTTTTTTTAGAGGAGTTCCCGCTAAGGAAGTGATCCTACACGTCACACATAGGGGTGTAGGAGCGGAATGCAGCCGATGCCATTTCTCTCTTTGTAATATTATTAAATCTACTTCCGGCTGTAACCAATGTCAAGCGGTAAAAACTGCTTTAATTAAAATTTTCGAAATCAGTTATCTTTTTTACGGTATTTAATAAAATTCAATAAAGCCCCCTTTTTTTTTTACTAAATATTAAATAAATCCGTTCTTCTTTCATTGAGTTCACTGGGACTATTATTATTTTGTTAACATAGCCTTACATAAGCCGTTGTAAACTTGGTCAGCGGAGGTTTCGGCGTCTATGATCATAACGGGGGCAGGTAAGGAAGAAAAAATGCCTCTAACTAACCAATCTTCATGAACTTCATGAATAGTTCTAAGCAATTGCAGAGGAATCTCTGTTTCTTCCTTGCGTGCACGAGAATTAATCCGAACAAAAGAGGTTTCTGGGGAAACTCGCAAATAAACTATTAAATCTACTCTGAGTTCGAACGCTTGAATGAGAAGAGCAGAATTTTTTCTGAGTAGATGAGCTTCGAAATCTCGAAGATTTCCTAACCTGCGATGAGTTTCAATAAAACAATCGCCGCTAAATATCGACCTTTCCATAATTTTGACAGGCCGAGAGGTTAAAAGAAGATGTCTATCGTACATAACTTGTTGAACGTGATGCTGGAACTGGTAGCAATATCTAATTGGGTCTTTATACATCAATTGTAATAAGTTGACTCCGGCAACATCACGGTACTGATCGAGGGGTTCTAATAGGGTGCAAACCTGAGGGTCCGACAAGAATCTTTTAGTAAAGGTTGTCTTCCCGCATCCGATATTCCCTTCGATGATAATAGAAAGTGACTTCTTCTTATGGAGTGAAATTCCGAAGGGAAGGTTATGTTCCCAATCAATCAAAGACTAGAAAACAAGAAGACTCGAAGTTTCTTTACTTTTCTCAGGGTTGATTCAAAGGTGGTCTAACCTGGGAGGATGTTCCAGGTCCGGGTGATTCTGTTCGAGTGTGTTCCTCGAACGAAGCTAGACGGTCCAGGTGTACGACCTTTTCTTTAGAGTGAGGCGTTTTTCGGATCCTGTAAACGACATCGTTGATCCGGTTAACTATTAAATATGGACCTTCCCAGTTTCGTTGGAGTTTTGGACATTTTCCTTTCTGTCGTCTAGGTTGGAAAAGCCAGACAGAATCTCCGGGATTAAATTTTAAATCTCTAGCTCGTATATCGTAGCGAGCTTTTAATTTATCTGAAGCCATAGAAATTCTTTCCCTTGCAAAATTATGAATTTCTTCTAGGCGTTGTTGTAAATCAGAGGCATAATCTGTCTGAAGTTGAGTTTGCACGGGAACAGGGCCTTTCTCTAAATCTGACGGGAGTCGAAGATTTCTCCCCGTAAGCATACAAGCGGGCGTCTGTTTTGTCGTCTCGTGAATCGCAGATCTATAAGACAGGAGGAAAAAAGGAATCCAGGTGTCCCAATCTCTCTGATTCTGCTCTACGAAGGACGACAAATATTGGAGTAAAGTTCTATTCAGACGTTCTATCATGCCGTCAGACTGAGGATGGAGGGGAGTAGTACGAGTTTTTCTTACCCCTAAAATTTGAGTAACTTCTTTCATTAAGCTTGACTCAAAATTTCGGCCCTGATCAGTGTGTATTTCTAGAGGTACTCCGTGTCTACAGATAAATTCTTTTACGAACGCCTGAGCTACGGTAGAGGCTTCCTGACTGGCGAGTGGAATTACTTCGGGCCACTTGGTAAAATAATCAGCGATGACTAAGGCGTATTTATTCCCACTGTAGGTTATAGGAAGAGGACCGAGGATATCCATTGCTACCCTCTCGAAAGGAGCTCCCACGTTGTAAACTTGGAGAGAGCTTTGTCCTTTATCTCGAGGTCCTTTCTTCGACGTACAAACTTGACATCTCCGACACCAGTCTTCTACGTCGGCACGACATCGTGGCCAAAAATAACGATCGCGTATCTTGCCTAAAGTTTTATTCGAGGCAAAGTGTCCACCTGCAGGAGAATCGTGGTAAAGAGCAAGAATTTCTGGAACTCGATTTCTGGGAACCAAAAATTGCCACTTGATCTCTTTCAAGTCTGCGGATTCCCATTTGCGGTATAATATTCCGTCTATTAAAAGAATAGAGTCCCATTGAGCCCAGTAAATTTTGACGTCAGACTCAGCTGAGGATATTTCTTGCCAGTCTGGGCGAATTTGTGTTTCTTTCCAAGATTTAACCTGAGACAGAGTAGAATCTTCTTGTTGAGATCTTTTCCAATCTTCGAGGTTTTCTCCAAGAGAAATCTTCCGTATTGTAGGAGGAGGATCTCTGTATTTTTTAAGGCGAATACATTGCCTACAATCTGTCGTTTCTTCGCAGGGTCTTCGAGAAAGAGCGTCAGCGTTTCCATGTTGTAAACCTGCTCGATGACGAATTTCGAAATCGTACTGTCCGAGCCTCTCAATCCACCTAGCTACCTGACCTTCGGGGGATTTAAACGAAAGTAACCACCTTAAAGAAGCATGGTCTGTTCTAATCAAGAATTTCCTCCCGTACAAATAATGATGAAAGTGGACTACGGTTTTAACAACAGCTAAGAGTTCTCTACGAGTTACACAATAGTTCCTCTCGGTTTTACTAAGGACTCTGCTGTAATAGCTAATCGCTCTCTCCTGACCTTCCTGAATCTGTGACAAGACTCCACCTATCCCTGACAAAGAGGCGTCTGTATCTAAAATAAAAGGAAGTTCGACCTCTGGATAGGCTAAAATCGGGGAAGAAGTAAGATTTTCTTTCAATTTCTTGAAGGCTTCTTCGCATTCCGGAGTCCAATCGAATGGAATCTTGATTCCTGTGAGACGATGGAGGGGTTTGGCTATCGTGGCGAAACCTTTTACAAATCTTCTGTAGTAAGTGCAGAGACCCAAAAAGCTCTGAACTTGCTCTTTGTTCGTCGGTGTCGGCCAAGCAGAGACCTTTTCGATCTTGGAGGGATCGGTCTTCACTCCTTCAGCGGAGACTATGTGACCGAGGAAGCTGACTTCTTTCTGGAACAGATGGCATTTCTTTGGACTCATCTTTAGGCCTGCTTGTTTTAACCTGGAGAAGACTTGTTCGAGGTGGTACACTTCTTCTTCAAAGTCTTTCCCGAAAACGATTATGTCGTCCAAATAAACGAGGCAAATTTTTCCTGTGAGTCCTTGGAGAACAGTCTCCATCATCCGTTCAAAGGTAGCCGGGGCGTTACTTAAGCCAAAAGGCATTACCTTAAATTGCCATAATCCTCCTAGTCCTGTGACGAAAGCTGTCTTTTCCTTGTCCAGGGGATCCATCTCAACCTGCCAGTAGCCACTTTGAAGATCAATGGTACTGAACCAGGTCGCGCCAGCAATCAGATCGAGCGTTTCGTCGATTCTGGGGAGAGGATAGGAGTCCTTCTTGGTTATGTCGTTCAGCTTCCTGTAGTCTATGCAAAATCGCTTGGAGCCGTCCTTTTTGTTGACCAGGACGATCGGAGAAGCCCAGGGACTGGAAGAAGGCTCGATTACGTCGTTGGTCAGCATATCTTCAACGAGTTTCTTCACCTCTTCTCTGCCGTTGAGAGCGAGTCTCCGGGGAGCTTGTTTAATTGGAGGATTGTTTCCGACGTCGATTTTATGTTTTACCGACGTACATCTCCCCTTGTCTCCGCTGTTTACTGCAAAAGAATCTGCGTACTTAAATAAAACAGATTTAAAGGATTCCTTCTGTTGTAAATCCAGCGTGGTCGACGATTTTTCAAAAAGATTTTCTAGATGTGAAGGGAGCAGATTTTGATGATTGTCTTTGGAGAGTTCTACTTCTCGTATTCTTGGAGGAGTCCAGTACACTCTTCTTTTCTTTGAGCACAGAGGGATTTCGCGGCTGTTAGACGTCAGAGAATTCCTCTTGGTGGAAATCACGCAATCGTGAGCTGTGAGGAAATCTAAACCCAAAATACCTTCATCCTCGATATCTGCGACAAAAACCTTGTGTGGAGAGTCGATACATCCGAAGAGGTTAATCTGCACGATAACCTCTCCCAAAACCGGGGTCGTCTCTCCAGTGGCTGTTCGCAAAGATAAAGAGGGAACAGTCTGGTCGTCAGATTTTAAAAGATCCGACCGAACAACGGTTACCTCTGCTCCGGTATCAATTACCCAGAGGCAGTCAACGCCATTGACAGTTCCGCGTGCGTAAAGACCAGACTGTCCTAAACTCCTTAGTAAAAACTGAGTCGCAAAAGGGCTTTCTACTCTAACAACCTGCGATGATTTTCGCCCTCCTAAATCATCTGAATCTAGTTTTTTGAGATAGCCATGGTCGAGGTGTCGGGATTAGAATTCTGATGACTATCTTCCCTGGCTACTTTACTATTTCGCCAATTATTAGCGTTTGAATTTGAGCTTTGCGTCTGTGTCTCTGCTTTGCGTTTTAACGCGAAGCAGTGATTGGCGTCATGGCCTTTTTGGTTGCAAAATAAGCAAGTGAGGGTAGTAAACCTATTGTCTACTCTGTCATTGACGTACTGAGGTCTTCTAATGTAGTTCTGAGAAGAACCGCGACTATTCTTATCTTTAAAATTTCTATTATTATGGTAATTTTTATTATTTTTCGGGTTATGAGACTCGGTCTCTTCCGAGCGACCACCTCTCTTTTCTATAGAGGTGTTATTATCCACCTGTACTTTGCGGAGTTTGCCCGCTCCAAAATATTGTTTTCGCATGGCCTCCACCTCGAGAGCTTTGGCCATTGCCTCTCGTAAGGAAGTTAAACCCGACGTTCCAACGGCCATTTTAACTTCCGGGTCGTTAATAGCGTTTAAAAAAGCTTGTGTCGCTAAAATATTACGTGACGGTTCGTGGTCTGGCAAAGCTATTCGCGACAGTCGCTCTATGTCTTGTCCGAGAGAGGCAAGGTCTTCGTCTCGTCCTTGTCTCCTAGTTTGTAATTGAGCAGTATATAATTTTGTCAAATGATCATTACCGTATCTTAATTTCAACGCGGAGCTGAGCTTTTCGAAGTCAGAAATTTCTTCTTCTGACAAAGCTGTCAATACATTCAAAGCTGGCGTTCTAAGACAAGAGGCAAGGCTATGAGCTTTCATGGCGGAGTCCCATTGATTATGTCTAGCAATTGTATTAAATTGTCTTTCATATTCTGCCCACGGAATTTTCCCGTCAAAAATAGGCGGTTTTAACGCACAGATAGGTTTTTCACATGTTTGAGAGGGGACTTGGAATACTCTCTGATTATCTATTTGATTTGATTGTGGGAAATGAGGTTGAGCATTTGATGGTGGCTCGGGAAAGTAGGTCTCGGTTATTATTCTAGGTCTCGAAATCGGAGAACAGTCAAGTTCTCTAATAAAAGGGACAGACCTTGAATCCTGGGGAGCCTGATCCGAAAAGATCTGGCGAGGAGAAGTCCGGGGTGTCGGGATAGGAACCATCCTGGGAGTGGGTACCGGGGAAACTCTGGGAGTAGCGACCGGTTCTCCAGACTCCTGAGCTTGATTTTTAGCTTGAAGAGCCGACACTGTGGACTGGAATAGCTCGATGATTTGTGTTTCTGAGCGTGTCTGGGCCTCGCGATCCAGTCGACGCTGTTCTTGTTGTTCCTGTAGAAGATCCATCAGATGCTGCTGATGACGTTCAGCTGCTTCACGTTGTTTCTCTGTGGCTTCCTGTTGAGCCTGAAGAACCTTCAGAAGGTCTAAAGCGGTGACGGTGGGCGTTGAAGGTGTTGTAACAGGGGTCACCGTCGGTGCAGCTTCTGGAGCCGCAAAAATTGGCTCGGGAACTTGTAGGTCTCCTCTCAGTGAGGGGCTATCTCCACAACTTTCCCGGCGGCGTGAGCGGGTCGAACGACTGACACTCATCTTCAAATTCGCGCACTGAATTGACTTACGAAAGAAAAGCTTTAAATCCCGATTCTGACACCAGTGTTACACTTTTTGGTGTAACGAATAAAACGAGGGTAAGAAGCTTAGTTAGGTGAGCAATTAAAAGGCGCTAAATGAGAAATATGCTTTGAGAAAAATGTATTTGGGGTAAAGAACGTGTTATCAGCTCAAAGTCTGAAACAGATCTGTTTTTACAATAATAGCGGTTGACGCAGCAACCTTATTCATTTGATGACATAAGAAGACTTAGTTTTCTTGCGTCACATGCCGACTACTAGATCATTAGAAAAGGGGGTAAAGCGGGTGATTTTACCCTTTGTAACAATATTATATAGGGTGAGCTGATGCCGATACAATATTCGGTCATGAAATGTTTAATCATTTGTCTACGAATGAATAAGGTTACTGCGTCATCAAATATTATTGTAATAATAGTCAGTCTTCAGACTACAGTAGAAGTTCTTCGATGCTAAATATATCCACTTTTTTCATACATATCCTACTGTGAAATTTCTTTGGCTCCACGTTTGCTCATGACGCACGGAGAATCCATTCATCACTTTACATGTAATTCCTAGATTGCCCTTTATTACGTTATTATAACCGTCTTCGGACATGGTTGGTGAAAATCAAAATATGTTTTTAGCTAGTAGGCAAAGACAAGATGTTGGCAGGCAAGTTGTACATATCAAAGCTTTGGTTGATTGATATTCTCACGTAATTAATCCGCGAAATTGTGCGATAGATCAAACTCCATCATTACTTTCTCGGTATAGCATTCGTAATGGATGTTCAACAAAAATGTGCCCGCCAAGTACGTAGCGCTTGGAATGATGTTTCGATATCACTACACGAAACAGCGAGGTCCGACTTCACGACGTATACCTACTTACTGAGAGATCGTAGCGCTTGCGGTTCATTCCTGATTTCACGACAGAGACCGGCAATATCTAAGTTATTCTTCAATTTTTATTGTGATTTGGTTTCGGTAACTTGGCGGATTTTTTTACATTTCAGATGTTTTTGCCTAGATTTCGTGACTTTTTGTGAGTATGCGGTTGTTGTAAGTTGTAAGTATGATACTGCCATACCGCAGTAATAACCAATTAAATAATTGTAAGCGAACCACAACTCTTATACCTGTTGTGATGTGTACCATTCCTAGTTAATAACTGTATGACTTATCCATCATGAGAAACCAAAATAGTAATGCGGCTAATTCAATTTGCGTATGATTACGTAAATAATAATAATAATAATCACCACCAATACTCACAACACCCAGTAGGATATGTCTCCAAAAAGTCTTTCATTATGCGTCTGCATACCGTTTTAAAATGTTTAATAAAAACACCCGCATTCGCACGAGGAACAAGGATAATTGGAGGAATCCTTACATAGATGTAACCGGACCGAGTTCAAACCTCAATTCATCGATTCAGCGCCGGAACGACAGAATCCGTGACCATATACGTCGATCTCAATTTTCTAACAAGTAATGAATACATTGCGAAGTGAAAACGATAGACGACAATTTTTTTCCTCATATTTTATTTTTTTAACTGTCTAGCACAAGTATAGCTAACATTTGTCAGTCTCATTATATAATCTTCTTTTATACAGTCCTGACTTCTTAACACTACTTCACGAATTAATAATACACGGCGAATGCACAGACATACGTTGCAACATTTTTGATATATTAATTCGGGGAATTTGTGCAAACTTGTGAGTAAAAGATGTTATACATGCAATTTCATGGTAATATTTCTGTAACAAGATTTGTTTAAACGAATTAAACGGAACTGTCAGCAACTGTAACGCTCGATCACTTGTGAAACGTTCATGAAGCTTCATGATTTGTAATCATGTTGCCGATATAACATAAATTTCGAGCAAACGCTACGAACATTGTAAGAAACATAATTACCGATGTGAGAAAGTAGACTGACAATGTAACGTCAGCATTTTTGTCGACTGCGATAAGTTTGTGCAAGTTAATACCATTGTTGTTAAGTATTTTTTATTTCATGATAATACTTAGTTTGTCCAAGGTAACAGATCGTTAACACAGATGAAATTGAGATTCATCCGTCGTGCGTTCACTTGTACCCACAAAATAATCTCTATATCTGTAAAATGTTGCAGGGTGACCCGTGATGCTGTAAAAGGCGTGAAGTTAGCTTTTTACGGCACTTATATGTCAACCACATGTTATCGTGATAGAGAAATATTTATATCTCAAAGTGAAAGTGATTAAAAAGTTCCAAATGGTATTATTTGTTTAGGACAGCATTACACTGCTCGTTCAATATTCTATACAACCATGCACAGGTAAGTAAAAGTATCGTTTCACACGTTATACAAAATTCGCGAGAATACAAAAGTTACATTGTGGGCGATAAAACTCATATTCGTCTACTTCTGCTTTTAACTTATTAGTTCAATTTTACGCCAACAGGCTCCGTAGATTATATTGTTGTTTAATATACAGTTAGGCGTCTTTATTTGATACTATTGTATTGCATGGAATAATTTTCATCGATGAGTGGTGTATGTTACGTCCCGACGTACCGCCTCAGCGAACCTTTTTCAAAATTAAAACATAACCAGAGAATTGCTTCATTTTACTCAACAGCCACAGTGCTTGAGAGTTTCGTTTCGATGATTATAACGCAAAATATCATATTGCTTCAACCGACGAGTTCCACCCCTCCTAGAGAAAGTCACGTACAGGCCCGCGTATTAGGTTTAACTTAGTGCCATATTTAACATTACCGAGAACGCAAAGCGTGAAGTGGTGAGAAATAGAAGTATCTCTTCTTTTTAAGTCAAAATTATCATCAACAATTAGGCTAAATCATGCATACAATATGTACTAAATTAAAATAGGTTGTTTATTAAGATGTATGGATGAATGTGTGAGAATTACACCTCAATATCTTTTGCTCGTAATTATAGTATGTAACCGACGAGATTGAGAATCTTTGGAACACCGTCGGAGCACTCGAGTCAGGCCCGGAGTGACGCTGACCATGCCGATTCTGGCACCGGGAGGTCGCCCTAGCATCTCATTGGCTAATTACCGCTGTAACTTTGTTGCACCGAGGGCTCTTGGACCGTCAGGCCCAAGACGCCATGTCTTTCGTCTGTCAAGTCGCGAGGTGCGTGGACGTCAACCCGTATTAGCCCTTCTGGTCGATAGTAGTGTTCGGAAAATCTTCATTGTGACCGGCCTAAAGTACCGTGCTAATTCGTTAACTTCAAGCTTTCAATTTGTATTGTGAATTGCAAAGACTTACTGTTACCTTATTTCAAATTCTTTCCTGTTCTGTACTGACTCTCTTATCTTCACGAATAGACATTTTCATGATATTCATTTCCTTAAATAAAAATCAAATCAAGTTCTGCCCTGATTCTACCGGGTCAGGTAATTTTAAGTGATTAATAATAATAAGATATAAACATTCGACTCCTTGTTTAATTATATTTCAACACTACATAACTTTTAAACGGTGTCAACCAGTAGCGTCTTTCGCCAACTTAATTGATCCAAATTTAACGTACTGCTCGAGTGACTGTAATCCGAACCTACGATCATCAATCCCCAAGTCTGCTTTGGTGGCTGATCTCGAGCTCCAACATCCATACGTAATCCATCTATTCGTACGACTCGAGGTGAGGCTCAGGTCCAGATTACTAAGACCCTGACCGACACGATCCGACGGAACTCAATCTCGACGCACGACTCTTCAAAAGCTAAGTCAATTCGAATGTTTCACTCCAACATCAACCGAGTCTAGATAATCACCAATTTGATTAATTTATATTCCTATTCAAATATTGCCTATTGGTAATTAACATTCTGTTTATTGGCCAGCATCTCTAGCCAAACCAAAAATCGTCTTTTTCAATAACTCATGTCTTGGTGGCAAGCTTCACTAGCCACTCCTTTAAACCACCACTGATTGTTCACCAATACCTATATTATATAAATTCAATAATTAAATCAAAAAATAGAATTGGTGCCTAGCTAGAAGTCAATATCGTTTAGGTATTTCGAGTGGTATTCTCCGGCTTTCAGCTCTGCTCCTATCACCTTGGTTAGTTAATTAGGAACCATATATTGTCACCTGTGTTTTTCGCTTAAATCAAAAGTATAAAAATAAGTATACTACTATTTTGGCTCCTTTCCCCTCTTTGTCGGCACGTGAGGCTCGGACCCGGTGTGTTCTATAGATATGGGTTTTTGCTTGCAGTGCCGAATTAGCGTGCCTCATATAAGTACCTTTCTTAGTATATACAGATTATTCTATTCTCTTTGGTTTTGCTCGTTTCGACTATTATATGGCTAGCTTCAGTCTTTTATATGTTATGTCCGTGCTTTGCGACGGCTAAAGTTAATTCAAGGAATGATTGACTCGAAGGAAGTGGGTTGCTTCCGTGGGTTATAATACATAATGCATTGTGGGCGTCACACACTCTTTAAGAGCGCTTGACGCGGCCGCCTGGGAGTGGAGGTGCCGGTCGGTGACGGACTAGTAGACCCGCCACGTCACAGTGAATGACATCTTGACAGCTGTGCCGAGCTCAAAAATAGATGAATTAGTCTCAATCTTGAACGATAACCACCCACGCTTACAATTTACCTACGAGACTGATAATGCCGGCCGTATCAGCTTTCTAGATGTGTTGATTATCAACCAAGACTCAAAGATTATAACGGATTGGTACCAGAAGCCGACTTGGTCAGAACGATATTTGAATCTTAACTCACATCACCCACGCAGTTATAAAATTGGTACTGTGTACAACCTAGTCGACCAAGGAATAAAACTTGCCAATCCATGTTTCTATGACAAAAATCTTTCAATTGTTGAGGACGCGCTAATAAAAAATGGGTACCCGCCAACGTTTCTAAACAAAATGATCAATTTACGCTTGAAAAAAATTTTAGTTTCCGATAACAACAACAATACACTGCCATTACAAAACGTTGAGAATCCTAATAGATATATCGCTATCTCATACGTGGCAGGCCTTTTTGAATTCTTGAATAGATCTTTCAAGAAATATAAGGTCCAATTCGTTGGAAAAAATGTGAATGATCCACACTTTGTGTTTGATTCAGGCAAAGACACCCTTCCTAAAGGAAAAAAGTCGAATTGCGTTTATAAAATTGACTGCAAAAATTGCAAAAAACCATACATAGGACAAACAGGCAGACACCTGGGCGTCAGAATTAATGAATATAAAAATAACATCAAAGAAGACGCGGACCGTCATACTGCCTTGACCAAGCACAGAGTGGATTTTGACCACATTTTTGATTTCGATAATGTTAAAATCTTACAACAAGAACCAAACTATTATAAGCGAATAATTCTAAAAATGTGTAATATTGTCAAACACCGAGACTCTGTAAATCTCCGGCAGGATGTTGAAAATCTTAGCGAAACTCGCATCAAATTAATTACCGACAGTGCACCTAGGTAAATTACCTACGGGACAGTCTACTTGATTTAGTTATGTCACCTCACTTACGTTCGCTTTTGTTCTACCGGACGCATGATTGATTATCGAGTTACGATCATAGGGTGTTAGTAATATCCGTGACTTCCTCTTCCTTTTTCACGCTGTCAGCCTGTGAGTGTACACGTTTGTTTTACTCTAGTCTTCTCCAGAAGTTTTCCAAATCTCCTGATTACTAATGGACGCGTGGAAAAGAAGGAAAAATAAACATTTTACCGCCTGGGGTCCTAACGATATTACCTGGCTATGAATTTGGATGTTTCTTGATACTTATTTCGACTTGTACTCTCAAGGTTGGTCACGCTGTTTTTCGTTCTTACAATTTCACTTTCAACAACTTCCTTTGTTCTGGTGCGAACTTATGTTATTTCCCTTTTCTTTTTTACAGGAAAAAAATTTTGTACATAGATGTTTAAACTTCTAAAATAAGTGTAATCGGCCAAACTGGCTTGTAGTTAAGGAGTACGTGAAAAACTCCAATCATCGTTTTCTTTTTCTTTTCCTTTTTCCTTATTTCGTCGTATTTGCTATACTTGATGTAAATCAGTATGGAGATGGCTTTTTAACACGGGTGAGATATGTTAAATATCGTAAGGACGATCTCCACAGCATCATGTTCAATTCTACGCCTACCTAGTTTATTCGGTCAGTACGCTAAACCTTGTTATCTAATGTCCAATAACTACCCGGGATGTTATCTGGATTCTGTTATAATTATTTCTGGTACTACTTTTTTGTTAAATAAAGTTCCCTGAGGAGGGACAACAGCCTGGGCCGAAACTTTGGAAATAAAATTTCTCTACGTCTCTGACCTACATTTCCAAGATTCCCAACACTACATTATCACGCTTATTCCCGTATCAAAGAGATACCATAAGCCAAAGTTGATAAAACAATTTTAATTCCAAATAATATTACAAGCTTGTACCGCGGGCCAATCTAGTTTATACTATGTCGCACCACCGTCAACCTAAGACTAGGTGACGCAACTCAAATTCTCAGAATCAGTGCGCTGCACTGACAACGTTGCAGAGCCTTGAGGGATATATTCAATCGTATATGAAAAAGCCTATCAGCCGATATTACTTTACCTTCAATATTAAATGTTAAACTTTATAAATAAACCCTGAAGGTGAAGCAACCCCGCAAACGTTACTATACATATTCAAACGCAACACACAATTATTAAAATTCAATAATCAACCACTCAGCTATTGCTCATCTAATATTAAGGACATTTTCAAGCGTAGAATAATTCTGAGTCCTTACATGAAGCCACAAGCGAAAACATTCAAAATTCAAATTATTAAATATTATCAAACCGAACCAAGAGAGCTTTGGTAGCCAGCTAGAAGCTAGCCGGGATACGCAAGGTGAACCATACATGGTAACAACCAAGACGCTAATTAGGCCACCTTGATCGGAACCAATCACGGTCCAGCTACCCCCCAAAATCTTAGCTGGTGACTCAATGTGATAAATCTGTCACCCAAAAAATTGTACAGGAGCATAGGAGATTTTCCCCTATATAAACGGGTGCAGATTGGACTCGGAGAGCATTATTTTTCATAAGTTTGTAACTGTCACTCTGCCACTCTGCCCGAGAACATTATTTTAACTGAATTTGTTACTGTTACTTTGTCGCTCCGCCCGAGAGCATTATTTTTTATAAGTTGCAACTGTTACTTTGTCGCTCCGCCCGAGAGCATTATTTTTTATAAGTTGCAACTGTTACTTTGTCGCTCCGCCCGAGAGCATTATCTTGTGCATTTTGTACTTTTAACTAAAACGTGAATTAATAAACATTGTAACAGGACAATGAATTACACATCTTGACTTAGCGTCAGAGTCGAAATTCTTATACATATAAGACTAATTATGATTAATTCATCGACGCAAAGTCACATAGAGTAAATTAAATATTACGCGCCGCCACGTCATGTTCACTTGAGGCGAATAGGATATCGACGTTCAAAATTAGGTTGATGCGCAAGCGTCAAATTGTCGAGCGAATTATCGATCCGAGCCACTCAATTTTGTCATGTACTGACCCTTGCGTCAACTTTTGGTAAATATATTGTTACGTTATAAAGCTATAAACTTTTGGTAATAATCAGTTTGTGTCGTCCATGATTGGTTATTTAATAATTGGTGTACCAGAGGGATAGGAGTCAGTTTCGACAGCGATTTGTGAGTATAGAATAAACTCGTATGTTCTGTCTAATTCTTTCTTTCTATACTCTTGGAAATTTAGATATTCCCTTCCTTGAGTCCCCCAAATGCACTCCCCTGCGAGTAGAGTCGACTATTGACTTGTTGTAGCGATAGTCTATTTCTGATTATCATTTTGTTAGCCGATAGAGCTTAATCGTATGTTTCGTTTTCGTTAATTTTGACAATTAACTTGCGCCCAACGTAATATAGTATATTTTCTGAGCCTCGACAGCCGTTGACCCAGGCCGCGTCGAGTAGAAGTAAGTCAAATAAATAACGGAACTATTGCTTCTGTCTCGACATTCAAGTGTATTGAAAATCAAAACCCTTCAATTTTAATTAAAAAAAATTTCGCCGCTCCACGAAGCTACCTGTTGTGCAGTTCCTACCAAGTTCGCCAACAAAGATAAGTTGACTTCTAAATTACCATTAAAGTTAATTTCTTTAGAATCATCAACCACATTACGCGAATTTATCAACGTTGCCCATTTCACTTTAGTGATTAATCGATATTAGCGACCCACAACTACTGATTGTACGTCCAGTTCATTTTCGCTACTCAATTTCGAGTCTAACTCTTAAATTGTCCGGAATTGACCGTTAGGACGTCACACAGGACTGCAGGGGTTTGCAGTTCACCGGTCTGACGCGAGATTGCGTCAGTGGTTGCGAAATCGGCTTGACGTCGTCCGGATTTAGCGGTATTTGATCCCAGTTTGAAATTTTCCCCTCAGCTGATTGACACAGTCACGTAGATAGACGGAAGCCGTGGAAATGTTCCGGAGCTGCGGTGATTGACACAGTCACGTAGATAGACGGAAGCCGTGGACATATTCCGGAGCTGCCGTGGTAGAGACCCAGGTACTTTGGCCGAGGTGTTGAGGAACCTGCCCGGGGTGAAGCCAGGAGATGATCTCGCATGCTCAGGTTTGCAGTGGAGTTCGGGAGATTATGTGCTGCCGGCGTTCTCTGTGCTGACGTTGGGTCGGGTCGCCTGCTCATGGGAAGGGATGTGAGGTTGTTGGGACAGATATTTACACAGTAAAAGGATAAGGAAATATTCTATATAATTCTTATTCCGCCAATATCGTGTGCCAAGACTTCTCGTCGCTACCGTTTATCAACAAATTTAGGGTGGAGACGGCGGTCCGTAACATTCGTTGCAGGTGCAATGTTATAACATGTACATATACACCTGTATCTATCACCTTTCTGCATTGATATTCATTAACCCTAACAAATTGAAATCATACGTAAGTTTTGGTAGTAGTGCCCATGTTTCAGGCAAG
This sequence comes from Diprion similis, assembly GCF_021155765.1. Classification (NCBI taxonomy): domain Eukaryota; kingdom Metazoa; phylum Arthropoda; class Insecta; order Hymenoptera; family Diprionidae; genus Diprion; species Diprion similis. Next base: position 3,497,843 of record NC_060106.1, on the reverse strand, counting down.
AACAAAATGATTTAATTAATTACTCAGCTCTACTCTGATCAAATAAAATATATGTAATTCGTCGGATGCTTTCTCTATAAGGCAAACAAGCTGCTATGCTTTGAATTCGAACTCTTTGCATATCGATTCTAATGAAAAAGCGCTTTGTCTTAATATTGTTAGGTTAGCAAATAACTAAGCTGGATCGTAGTCCCTAGACGGGCATTCCGTCGTCCAAAATTGGTGAATCAGTCTCGCGTTTTGCGTATCTTACGCCCCGAAGCACTCTTCTCTAGCTGCTCACGACATTTATCGAACCATACTTACAATACTTCATTCTCATATTGACATAACAACCATTTCCACGCCTTCTCAAAAAAGTTACGTACAGTCCCCAGTATTAGGTTCCATAAGAGATCAGATTAGCTGATATCGAGAACTGCGTTGAGAAACCCTGAGCTAAACATTAAGCAGCTCAACCTCATGATATCTCTCTTTTTAAGGTCAATTGCTCAACAATAATTAGGATAAACTACTCATGCTTTATGTATTAAATTAAAATAGGTTACTTACTAAACAGTATGGACGTACGTGTAAGAATTATGTTAAAGACATCTTTTCTTAACGTTTTAATTGTATAATCAACGAGATTGAGCACCGTCGAAGCACTTAAGTCGCACTCCAGAGTAAAGCTGACCATGTGTAGCGGCACCAGGGGGTCACCCTCACACGTCTTTGATACAACTTAGTTGCAACTTGAGTTCGTCCTTCCGAGCAGGAATAATTATGTGAAATCTTAGTTGTGAACAGTCTAAAGTCTCAAGCTATCTCGTTAAAGCAGAGCATTTGAGTTTATTCTGTGGATTAAAAAAAACTTAACTATCACCTTAATTTTGAGATAATAATTCGATCATTTTGTATTAATCAAACGTGAGTGAACCACATTAACATTTTTGAACACTAACTTTTCGGCAGTTTCTATACAAATTCAAAGTTCATAAAGAGTAAGTCGCTCATCACCAACGGTTTCTATTCGTCGATCATTTCAGTTCGAGGTAGGGCTCTGCTCCAGAATACTACCAACACTGACTAACACAACCCAACGGCTCTAAAGATAAGTCAATTCGAGCAGTTCTTTTCAACATTTAACGAATCATTGTTCTCACCATTTTATTAAAACTTGCCTTTCGAATATCGTAATCAGAATTGGTGTTAAGCTTCCCCAGCCACTGCCCAAATAAGCGGTATTGTTTTCTGAGAATTCCAATAAGAATTATATAAGAATTGGTAGCATTTCAACGCAGCAGAATCTGTGTCCAGCTGCAAGCAATATCCTTTGGATATTTCGAGAGGAATTCTCCAGGTTTCAGTTCCAAAGCATAACTATTTTATTTCATCACAAGTTTCATTTCAAGGATATAAATACTGAAATATCATTCATGTAAGTACATGCATAGGATTTTGGACGTTCAGTTGTGGGCCAATGCAAGTACGCACTCAAAGAAAGAATCTCCCGGCCCAACCATAAATATTAATCTAGGAATTTAATCCAATTAATATATGTGTTTTTACGGATTAATCCGATATAATTGGTAAATTTTACTTTTAATGTAAGCCTATTCTGATCTGAAAAAAAAAGATATAACTATTATAATGACTGACCCACTGTAGAAATAATACTCGTTTATCTTATGTTAGTCAGTACCGATTCTAATGTAATTAAGATAATTTGCAAAAAAGCATAAGCGGTGGAATTAGAGATTTTCTATAGCTAGCTATATTCGAACATTAAATTGCTGTCGACGTTACTTTAATATGAATCAACACACTTTATCAATTGTAGTTTCTCATTTGATTCAAATTTCATTAATTTGTTATCAATCATATTTATAACCGCATCGTTTAAGGAATTCATCTCAACTTTGACCAGATCAATTTATCTTTAAACATTTATTTTGAACGATCACCTATCTCATATCATTAACACAAATTATCCTCAAGCATTCAAACAACTCTCACAGCCCTGTGTATGACGAACGCGCCACGTACCAACATATTCCGACTTATGGCAAGGTAGATCAATCTTAATTTCAATTTTTATTCGTTATCGTTACGTGGGAACAATCTTGATTATTTATAATCATTCACTACCAGCCCTCGTTCACGTCTAACTCTCACGTCGCATTAGGATATACTCTTCGGCGTGAAAGATAGCCTTGCGCTTTACTGAGGATCCTCTTCTCCGTCGACAGCAGCTTGACTTATATCGGTTTGGGAAGTTGCGGTGATGCTTGGTTGCCGCCTGTCGGTGTACTTGGGTTACTACTATGGTCGGTTCGTGAATTGTCATCACTGCCAGCGTCAGTGTATCTATTGTAACGGCCACACTCACCTTACGGGGAATCTAAGGATAAGCTAGGTCGCCAGCAAACGCTCGCAACGTGCACAAGGAATAATTTTAAAATTTAATTGAAATTCAAAAGGGAAGAGCTGTTGGGCACCAGGTCGCAATGACCACGATATAGGTAGTGATACGTTAAAGCAGATCAAAAGAAAAAGAAAAGAAAAAAAAAGAAGGTAATCAGCTGCTCTCAGCTGCGGTCCTTGACCTCGGGATGCTCAGCTGTCAGTTTTTGGCAGAGGGGAACGTGGGGGCAAAGAGTGAAACAAAACACGTAAAACAAAGCACCGAAGGTTAGTAGGTAAAAGAGGGATTTATTTGAGGTCGATAAGGAAGGTCTCAACTACTCAACCTTGAACATGCCACCTCGTCGGTAAAACAGAATACAGATAGGTCCCCGTGACGCGTCGCGGAAGGCGACGGGGAAGAAACGAGAATAACAAGGTTTTAACAAAAGAATTAATATCAGAGATACAATTAATGGACGGTGACGCCAAGCTAAGCGACACAAAATGGCTAAACTAGAACAGCTAACTCGACATACAATATTTCAACAAATTATTTATCGATAATTACACACGCGGGAATTGAACATTAATTACTCTAGGACTTATTCGATATAATATCACAAGATCACAATAGTTAGAACGATATGAATAATACAATCTGTTAAGGAAAATAACTGTTAGTCGCATTTCTATCTGTAAATGCAGAGTCTATGTCTGTTCAATAGAGCCAAGCTTGGTTCGGGTACCTTCGGCTGTTCTCGTGAGCCACCGAAGTATGTTCGCTTAGGGAAGCGTCCCTCAGTCGTATACAGTTATCTCAAATAAGAACCACGCTCTGCTACACAGTCGCTAATGTTATAAAATAAATACGTTTTTACCAGATCTAACTGACTACATGTGTTACTCTATCCCGTCCACAATCCTGCTACAACAGGTTATGGGCCCAGTTAACGGTTAACTGCGAAAAATTGTGTGACGGCGTGAATTTTCATTTCGGAGAGTCAAGCGTGGCGTTGAATAAAAGTCGGCCATTGTTGTAACTGAGCGTGTGCGTGAACAGAATCCGCGATGTCTGTGGGAATTTCGGTGAAAAGTGTGAAGCCCTTTGACGGGACGAATTTCCTGGGTTGGAAAGCCCAAGTGAGTGCGTTGTTTGTCATGAACGACGTTCTCGATGTCGTGGACGGCACGAGGGCCGTGCCGGCTGAGGGGGCGGGAAACGCTGCCGAGATAAAGAAGAACGTGAAAGACAATGCAACGGCGAGGTTCATCATTTTGTCAAATCTCGACGAAGCACAACAGGTGTGTGTGCTTTCGTGCACTACTGCGAAAGCAATGTGGGACAAAATATGCCTTATCCATGAGCAGAAGACGGCGTCCAACAAGCTGGGGCTGCTGCAAAAATTTCACGCATACCGGATGGGCGAAGCTGATACGGCAGTACAGCATGTAGCCAGGATAACAAACATGGCGAGTCAGCTAAAGGATATCGGCGAAAACGTGTCAGACGCCACAATAATGGCAAAAGTTCTTGCGAGTCTGACCACAAGGTTCAGTACGCTGCAGGTGGCATGGGACAGCGTCGAGCCCGATCGACAAACTCTCGACAATTTACAGGAGAGGCTAATTCGTGAAGACGCGAGGCTCAACAGCGATGAAGCTGGTTCGGAAGCATTGGCTGCGACTGGAAAAATTCGAAAACACCAATCTGTGAAAACTTCTGGAAACAAAAAGGCTGAAAATAAAAAGGAAGGAAAGGACATACAGTGTTACAAATGCCAAGGCATGGGACACATCGCGCGTAAGTGTAGAAACAAACGAAAACCGCGTGACGACGGCGATAAAACTAGCGACTGTGCGTTTGTAGTGCAATTAAGTGAAAGTTCAGCAGCGTCGGACTCAAAAAACGCGGCAAACGCTTGCGTGCTGTGGACACAAAGTCATGTAATGGCGGCCGATCAGAGCGACGTCTGGCTGATCGACAGCGGTGCATCAAGTTGGCACCTGACATACCGACGCGACTGGCTTACCGACTACAAGATGGACAGCAGCGGTGGTAAGATATCACTGGGAGATAATCAAGTCTGCAACGTCGCTGGCGAAGGCACGGTGCGAATAAAGAAACTTATCGACGGTGTATGGCAAGACGCGTGCATCGAGAAAGTACTGCACGTTCCGAAATTGCGCAAGAACCTATTCTCAGTTGGAACGTGTACAAAACGCGGCTTCACAGTGAACTTTGAAAACAATCAAGTTGAAGTAGTGCGCGATAACGAGGTACTCGCGACAGGAATAAAGCAGAGTAACGACGTGTACCGCATGCTCTTCAAGGTCGTGAAAGAGGGCTGCACCGAAGAAGCGAACATTGCCACGACAAATCTAACTGTCTGGCATGAACGATTAGGGCACGTTGGAAAGCGCGCGATACGTGAAATGATAGAAAAAGGACTAGTGAGTGGAGTGTCAATGACGGATAAAAATGACGTATTTTGCGAACCGTGTCAACTTGGAAAATCACACAGGCTACCATTTAAAAAGAAATTGGATCGTGAAGCGAAGACCAAACCGGGCGAAAAAATGCACGCGGATGTGTGTGGGCCGATGTCAACGAGTTCGATCGGAGGATCGAGATACTTCTTGGTATTCAAGGATGATGCCACCGGCTACAGACACGTGTACTTCATCAAGAGAAAATCCGAGGTGTATGAAAAATTCAAAATCTTCGAGAAGATGATTGCAAACAAGTTTGGTCAAAGAATGAAGACTCTACGTTCGGATAACGGTCGAGAATTTTGCAACACCGAGATGGACAAGTATCTCGAAGACCGCGGAACTCAGCGAGAAACAACCGCGGCCTACAATCCGGAGCAAAATGGAAAAGCAGAACGTGAAAATAGAACGATAACAGAAAGTGCGCGTACAATGATTATAGCCAAAAATTTGCCATTAAGCCTATGGGCAGAGGCAGTAAATTGTGCTGTTTATGTTCTAAACCGAACGGTGTGGGCGAGCGGTGCTGTAACACCATACGAAGCCTGGGTCGGAAAGACTCCGAACCTCAAGCATCTGCGAATATTTGGGTCAGATGCGTACGTAAACACCCCCAAGATATTCACGCAAAAGTTCGGTCCAAAAGCAAGCAAGCAAGTGTTTGTCGGTTACACAGAACAATCAACCAACTTTCGAGTCTTTAATCCGGAGACGAACAAGATTAGTATAGTCCGCAATCTTGTAGTCAACGAGAAAGTCGGTGCAACAACGGCTAGAGTGGAAGAAAGCAAAGAAGATAACGAGACGGTGCTCCCACCGCCACAAGCCGAAAACGAGAACGTAGTCGACGAAGGAGAGAACGGAGACGATGAAGAACGAGAGGAAGAAAACGACGACGAGCAAGAGGCACGAGAGGACGATCCAGCGCAGGATGGTCCAAGAACTCTTCGAGATCGCTCGAAAATCCAAATTCCGAGCAGGTTCGGGCACAACGCAAACGCTGCCGAGTATATTGTACCAAACACGTATGCAGAAGCCACGAATAGCCCTGAAGCCGAGCAGTGGGCGGGTGCTATTCGAAATGAGTTCAAAGCGCACAAAGAAAACAACACCTGGTCAATCGTGAAAAAGACGCCAGAAATGAGACTCATTGACTCAAAATGGGTGTTTCGAATAAAATCAGATGCAGACGGAAATCCGCATCGGTTCAAGGCACGATTGTGTGCGAGAGGCTTTATGCAACGCGAGGGTGTCGATTTCAAAGAAACATTTTCTCCTGTGGTGAGATATGACTCACTGAGATTACTACTGGCGACGATAGCTGCGAAAAACCTCGAGACTATGCAATTCGATGTACAGACCGCATTCTTGTACGGGAAGCTGGAAGAAAATATATATATGGAGATTCCTGAAGGACTCAAGCTGAAAGAAGATCCCAGAAAAGTTGCGTGCAAGCTCGAGAGAGCTCTCTATGGACTAAAACAGGCGCCAAGATGTTGGAACCTGCGATTCAAGGAATTCCTGAACGAGTTCGAATTCAAGGAATCCGAGGCAGACAAGTGTGTGTTTACCGGGAAGTTTAAAAATGATGTGGTGTATTTAGCACTCTTTGTCGATGATGGACTGATCGCATCGAATAATATAGAGACTTTAAAGAAAATTATCAAGCGATTAAGTGAAACGTTTAACATAACGGTTGAAAACTCGAATATATTCGTCGGACTGCAAATCGAACGCGATAGAAAGCAAAAAACGTTGAAAATTTGTCAGAGCGAATATACGCGAAAAATAATTGAGAAATTTGGCATGACAGATGCAAAAACGGTAAGTGTGCCCGCGAATCCACACGCAGCACTGTTCCCAACCGAGGAGACTGACGAAAATGAAAGCAATGTTCCTTATCGCGAGGCAGTCGGGTCTTTAGTATTTTTAGCCACCGTATCAAGACCGGATATCGCGTTCGCGGTAAACGCAGTAAGCAAGTACCTGAGTAAACATAATGTGACACACTGGCGAGCAGTAAACCGAATCTTCGCGTACCTAAAAGGCACAATCGAATACGGTATCGAGTATGCGAGCGGCGGTAGCGAAGCAGCATTAATCGGATTCTCAGACGCTGACTATGCCGGAGACATGGAAACGCGAAGATCCACGACGGGATACGTTTTCTGTCTCTCAAACGGTGCTGTTACGTGGTCGTCGCAGCGGCAACGACTTGTGACGTTGAGTACGACGGAGGCCGAGTACGTGGCTGCGTCGACAGCTGCGCGAGAAGCTGTTTGGATAAGAAAGTTACTATCGGACATTGGATGTCCCTGTGATAAAGAAACCATTTTATACGTTGATAACCAAAGCGCGATTCAACTAGTCAAGAATCCTGTTTTCCAAAAAAGGACAAAACATATAGATGTCCATTATCACTTCATCCGCGAAAAAGTTGATAAAAAAAGAAATTAAAGTCACGTATGTTCCGTCCGAGAATCAACGCGCGGATATATTCACAAAAGCAATGCCGCGAGATCGTTTTCGAGAATTGTGTTTTAAACTAAAGATAACTACGATTAACGAGAAACGCTCAAACGGCGGTAGTGTTAAGGAAAATAACTGTTAGTCGCATTTCTATCTGTAAATGCAGAGTCTATGTCTGTTCAATAGAGCCAAGCTTGGTTCGGGTACCTTCGGCTGTTCTCGTGAGCCACCGAAGTATGTTCGCTTAGGGAAGCGTCCCTCAGTCGTATACAGTTATCTCAAATAAGAACCACGCTCTGCTACACAGTCGCTAATGTTATAAAATAAATACGTTTTTACCAGATCTAACTGACTACATGTGTTACTCTATCCCGTCCACAATCCTGCTACAACACAAACAGGCATGAAGATATTATACAAAAGGGACAACACTCGGTAATTGTCGCGAATATTTATCGAATACGGACTATTTTCTCGGTCCTTGTTATTTTGTATTAACAATTGTGGTCGACTATACGCGATGTCGGTAACCAACTATACTGTGACACGGAGTATATGGACTAGATATGGGCGGAATAATGAAGAGACGCTACTAATACAAATAAAGAATCGCACGCACATGCACACACACACTCACACAAAGGGGCGGGGGGGGGGGTGATACACGTGATAATACAATAGAAATGAAATGGGGATGAGAAAATAACAAAATATTAGCACACACCAGGTAAATAAATTAAAAGGTAGTTAATCTAGGGGTTATAAGCACACGAAAACCCGAGAGAAAAGCAACGGATGGAAGCACCGGTAATGGCGGCTTCGATCGGTTGCGTCTAAATCGGAAAGAGATGTATTCAAGAGAGAGAGTCAAGGTAATAACTCGGGGAGTCGTGCGGGAACGGAAGCTTACTCACAACAGGTAGGTATTAGTAATCCGGTTCAATGGACAATAGCAACTAACACCAAACAAAACGATACGTAGGCAAATTCAGGAATGAGAAGAGTCAAGCACGTCAGGTCGCAATCGTAGCAGGACGAGAAGTGACGCTATCATGGCGGTCTTTTTCTAGCTTCGTTAGCGTTGCCAAAAAAAACAGTAACAGAAGACAATCGGGAGATGGCATTGGCGCATTGTCTTTGGAGAAGCCGGCCGGTAGGTGTCCGGGCAGGGCTCGTGGCTCTCAGCTGTTTCTCTGGGTCCTTCTCGTTGTGCGATAGGCGGCTAACCGTCAGGTTGAGCGGGGTCGAGCGAGGGTGGTTACGTTCACTGCCGGTAGTCAGGGCCGTTGTCGGCCCGCCGAGGAAGAGTATGCGACTTTTCGGTATAGATGGAACTGCGATGTTGGACCATCAGGATTTGCGGTTCACCCATTTGACGCCAGATAATGTTAGCGGTATTGGGAATTGGCGGAATTGGCTAGACGTCGTTCGGAGATGTTCTTTCCCTTAGTTAATGGACACAGTCCCGTCGATAGGCGGCAGCCCTGGAGATATCTCGGGAGTTCGGTAGCAGAGACCCAGGTACTCAGCTGAGGCGTTAAGGAACCTGCCCGGGGTGAATCCAAGGAGATGCTCGCATTCCCAGGTTGTTAGAAGCGTTCATTTCCAAGTTGTTAAAAGCGTTCATATCCAGGTTGTTAGGATCGTGCGGGAGGTTAGGTGCTGCCGGCGTTCTCCTCCTTGGCGTGCTCTCGGGTTGACCGCTCATGGGAAGGGATTGGAGGTAGTCGGGACATAGGGAGAGATATTTAAAGCAAACAGGATGAGGAAAATATTCTATTTAATTTTAATTCCGCCCATATTGTATGCCACGACTTCTCGTCGCTACCGTTTTATACGAGAATTTGGGGTGGAGGTGGCGGTCTATAACATGCGTTATGAGCGCAATGTTACACTATGCCTTGGTGCGTCGGTGTGGTCAACTGATGTTTTATGCATGCTGCTCGACCCTGGTCAGATGGTCGAACACATTACGGTATATCAAGATTCGCGGCAGTGAATCGCCGCCAAGTACCTGTAGGCGGTGAGCGCTAGCCGAGAATCATTTACCCGGACCAACTGAAACCCAAAATCAGGGTGTGATATCTTCGGGATGTGTGAATGATTTTCAACAAAACTCACAGGACCAAAAGATCTTGTCCATCTGACCTAGCTCTATAAATTTGTGTCCGCCAGTTTCAAAGTTATTAACTTCCAAAGTTGATGTAAAATGAAAAATCTTCTTCTTCTTCTTCTCCGCCCCTAGTCTTGGGACCTCAATTAGTGAAGAACGGCTACACGCATTAAGTTCAAATTTAAAAGGGGGGTCACTGCTATTGAAATCTCACCCCCTATTGATTTTGAAGTAAATTCGAACATGCACTCAAAAGGAAAAAATTATTGAAATCTTGAGGCACGGAATGCTGCTTGGGACCTCATTATGTATTGAACTGCTATGCATATTCAACTCTGAATTTGAAAAAGTAGTAAAAGCCTTTTAAATCATGCCCCCTATTGATTTTGAAGTGAATCAGAACGCGTAATTAGACGGTACTACCGAAAGAAAGATTTATAAAATTGCATGAAAATGGCCGCACGAGATACAAAGATGGCCACCCATGAACGTTGACGTAGCACCACTATCGGTCATTGCCTAACTTAACGTGATCCTGCGCTCCGTGGATAGACGCCTTCGGGTCGTTTGCTCCACGGTTTCGGTGTCTAGGTCATGTGCAGCACGGTCTGACGCACCCGGGTCGTCTTCTTTATGGTTTTCAGTATCTAGGTCCCGTGCACCGCGGTCTGACGCACCTGGGTCGTCCGCTTTATGGTTTTCGGTGTCTAGGTCTTGTGCACCGCGGTCTGACGCACCCGGGTCGTCTGCTTTATGGTTTTCGGCGTCTAGGTCCTGTGCACCGCGGTCTGACGTTTCCGGGTCGTCCGCTTAATGGTTTTCTGACCAGATGTTTTATGTCTTGACCGGTGGAAGGATTGTGTTTATCACGTATGATTGGTTACAAGATTCATCATTGTTGCTGTTAGAGACTTGCAAAAAGTAGTGAAATCCGAATCAAAAACATCTGAAATGTAAATATAACCGCCAAGTACCATAGTTACATTATAATGAAAAACTTATCGTCAATCTTTGCTGTGAAATCAGGAAAAATGCCAAGCACGACCTCCCCGCACGTACACGTCGTGAAGTCGGACCTCGCTTTTCGTGTAGTGATATCGAAACATCATTCCAAGAGCTACGTACTTGGCGGGCACATTTTTTCTGTCCTACCGGTACTCTTTTCTTACGCGTTTGTGACTTCATCGAAATTGCACAAGCGATGATAATACTATACGCTCTGAATCGAATAATTGTAATAACGATCAGAGTTATGTTCATAGTAATAATACAATGTTTTCTGTATTATAATGACAGTTCACGCGAACACCTTAAATCAATTTTTCAGGGCTTGTTCGTGTGGTGAGAATTAAATATTGAAGTAACACAATCTAGCATAACTTTATTTTAATTACAGAAATTAAAAATCCTTCATAGCTGCTTAGTTTAAGCCGTATCGAGCAAGTTGTAGAACTGACTGGAAATTGGTGTGTAATATTTATTATGCTCATGCACAGCAAATACACCTTTTAATATTGCCGCTCTGGAGATAATAATAATTACTAGCTTTTAATCTGCAGTGTCACTACATACTATGGATCAGATAAAATTTCACTCCCGTAGTGTTCTTTGAAAGTTTTGTGCTTGGACTATCAAGAACAATACGTCGCTATCTGGAAAAAAACTTTGACCGCACATAGACAAATATTGTAACGGTTTCGTTACGTTGCCAAGAGGCTTCGTTAAATTTAAAGCATCAATAGAGGAATATTTCGAAATTATAATTCAATCAAGAGGAATATCAATAGAAAGCAAACAACTTGCATGACATATTACTGACCCATATAATTATATACGTGATTTGAGCTGAAGCTCGAAGATGGCAAGTTAACATTGGTTATTTCTTATTTTACTTAAATTCACACGCATTCACACACTCACACATACACATTAAAAAAAAAGAAAATGAAGAGCAAGCACGTCGAGAAGCGATTTGAAATTATCTGGATAATACCTATATTGATTACATTGTGACTCTACGTTATATGGAAAAGAAAACTCTGCTGAATGACTCAAAGTTATAATAGAAGAAAGAAGCTAAATTAACAGAGATTTTCAAATTGTTTATAAAGAGTAACTTATAAATTAAGTTTTTACAATGGTTTACTTAACTTAATACGTCCATTCGAAGAACAAACGGTGACATATGACGAAAGTTGCAATTCTCAGAGATAGATGATCGGTCCTTGCCCACATGTTTCAACGATTGAGTAGAATATTGGTCCACGTGAGAACTTAATGCAGTTCGTAAATTATGCTTGTCGTGGATTTTCACATGTATTATGGCTATCGAAATTTGAGTGGCACATCGCCATGAAGATAGTTCAAATAGAGCGACTGATCGGTTGGACGGCTACTCGGCGAGAGAGCGAGGTTCAGGATCTAATTTCCTGACCTGGTCAATATGACTCTCGTTGTATCTATTTGTTTTGACTTTCTTTGATGGTAACTTTCTTTCAAATATTGTGCTCTGCTAGCAGGTGTCGCTACATACATGTCACAATATAATTACAGAGGCGATCATCAATGTTTCTCGCTATCAAATTTGCGACATAGTATCAACGAATAATATCTACCTGTTACTTGAAAATGGGAAAATCACTGCGTGCGAGTGCACGGACGCATGTGTGCGGCGCTCCAGGCGCCGCACGCAAGCGCGTACGTGCACTCGCACGCAGCGATTTTGCCTTTCCCGATACACAACAACCAGTTCCAAACAGCCACTGACCGGGAGTTTAAATAACAAAAGTCATATTATCGGTAATTCGACTTATATCCTACTAAATACGCAGAAACATTTTTTTCAAGAAAAGGTGTCACCAATTACTTGATGTGTGCAGCATCGCTACCGTCGTTGCTAAAACCTCGAGATACTTAATGAAAAAAAAAGTCAACACATAGATACTTTTCTCTGTTAACAAATGTATTGTAAAACAAATATATTGACAGCAAAGTGCAGAATTATAATGTGCCCGCCAAGTACGTAGCTCTTGGAATGATGTTTCGATATCACTACACGAAAAGTGAGGGAGACTTCACGACGTGTACGTGGGAGGTCGTGCTTGGCATTTTTCCTGATTTCACGGCAAAGATTGACGATAAGTTTTTCATTATAATGTAACTATGGTACTTGGCGGCTATTTTTACATTTCAGATGTTTTTGATTCGGATAAAAATAGCTGATTGTGAGCCCAGTTTGAGAAGGAAGTCTCACATCTTTTTTCAAGAAGATTGATTTTTTTTAAATTACAGATTTTAATAGTAAATGTACGTAGAAATGCTACAGAAACTATTGTTATAACCCAAAAGTAGTACGACTCGTCAAATTGCGTAAGTACGTTAGATTGTTGCAGTCAAGACGGCTGAGCGATGCATGACCTGGAACGTGTCGAACCTCTGAACAAATGCATCGCCCAGGCGCCTGACTCAGCATTATAGAATTAATAAATTAACTGAATAACGAAGACCAAGGACTGTTCAGACCGGAGCCGAGCCCTGAACTACGGCAAGTGCCAGGAACGTTGTAACCGTTATCTAATGAACACCTTTTATACTTTGTTTCACCAATTCGTGGCTAAGTGAGAGAAATTTATCTTTCTCCCCTCTGGGAACTACCTGCACTCTCCTATCCCTACAACTAAGTAGAGATACAACATTGGTGGCAACGGTTAAGCGGATATACCAGAGTCTACGGAGTGGTGTCATATACATCGTGACATAGTGTTTAAGAAAAGGAAAAGAAGGTGCAACAAGCAGCCGTTGTAACCAAACAGAAGCGCAAAAGTGAAGAAGAATAGCACGCGACCACTCAACCGGACATACGTCCAAGGAAGCAACAAAACGCAATAAGGACGCAGGACTCACAGCCGGGTATGAACTACGACGCGGGTTCCAGCAGCAGCACGCAGTAATTCAGCCGACCACGGGAAGCAGTAGGACGCCAGCAGCCTACGACAGCGTAGCGAACAGCGGAGGAAACGCCGGAAACCAACCGTCGCGGAAAAGCAGAATGAAGACAGTCATCTTTGTGTAAGTCAATTCGAAATCTTTGCAGTTTTAGTCATTAAACCGCAAATATTGTCATTGAGAGTATAACTGCCAGTTAGGATATCGTGCGAACATTCAAATTTCCACGTAACGATCGCATTTGAATTTTTTCTGTTAAATTTCGTGTATGGAAAATTCGCTAGTCCAGGCACATCATGCTTCGTTGGAGGGATTTCGTTCAGAGTAAATGTCCGCTTCATGGAATAAAATCGAAGAGCTTGTGCTCAAGGTTAAACCGGGTGGATACAGGACCTCCGGAAAGAAGTTCTCTTACAAGTGTGCGAAAGATATCAGTTAGCAGTCGCGGATGCAAATACCGTAGAAGAAATTAGAGCAGTATTACGGGCATTCATTAGGAAAAATAGATCAGCAGAACCAACCCCTTCTCCAAAGCCTCAATCGAGTACGTCCTTTTTCCTCGACTCACTCCCAGTACCACCCCGGGAACCTGTAGCCAATACACCCCCAGAACCATTAGTGAAAGGAGGTAGGAGACCATTGGAGCATCAGCCAGTATCCAAGATGGCAGACTACTTGACATTGAAGGAAGTACGTCAGATGGTCAACGTCTTTGACGAGAGCAAACCGTGCAAAGTAGACGATTTACTACAAACAATCGAGTACGCCAAGGATAAAGTAGACCCAGCTCAGAAACCGGACGTATTGGAACTAGTCCTGAAAACAAAAATACAGGGCGAAGCAGCTATGGAACTCAGATACAAGAACATACACTCTTTCGAAAAATTAAAAAACGAGCTTTTAGCATTGTACGGAGCCAAAAGCTCCACGCCGGTGTTTCTGGTAGAATTATTCTCAAGTAGACAAAAATCAGGTGAGAACGCGCACGACTACGGAAAAAGGATTACAGGTCTCATGATGGACCTAATTAGAGCATGCGGAGCTAGGACGAACATATCAGCGGAAAGAAAAGGAATCGAAGATCTACTTAGGTATCAAACACTAGCTATTTTTGAAAACGGGCTACATTACGACTTGAGGATGATCGTAAAATCATACCTTTTCTCGGAACTTTCGGCATCAGTAAAAGGCGCGGAAGAGGAAGAAAAATCACAAAACGGCATAAATTCTATAAATCGACGAACGTACCACTCAAACGATAAAAATACGTCGACAGTAAAGTGTCTGAAATGCAATCAGACAGGACATTTCGCGTGGGACTGTACCCAAGCAAAAAGCAGACAACCTTTACCCACAGCAGGCCCGAATAAATCAATTAATCGCATAGAATTGCATTGTAACTTTTGTAAGCGCAAAGGGCACTTGTATAAAGACTGCAGGGACAGAGCACGCCGTGATGAAAGACGATCGAAAAATAGTAACGGTAATAGGGATATCGAGTATCAGAAAGCCTATGCTAGCAACTCTCAAAACACAGGTGATAAAAGTACAGGATACGAAGGACCACAGCGTTCAAAAAAAACCCCGGGATCATACAAATCCATGAGAGTCGCTAACGTGAATAGAACAAGTCGAAACAGGATAGAGTTAATGGCCAGAGGAATCACCAAAGAAAAGATGACATTACTGGTAGATTCTGGAGCCGAGGCCAGTATCATCAAACTTGGGATGCTGGAAGACGACATGCCAGTCATAGAAGAGACTACGAATCTAACCGGGATAGGGGAAGGCGTCGTCAAAGCATTGTGCAAGGTGGCACAACCCATGCGTATTGGAGACTTAGTAGTCACGCACCACTTCTTCGTGATGGGAGATGATTTCTGCCTGGATACTGACGGAATCATTGGAATCGACTTCATCGAGGACCACGACGCCGCGATCGGGTGGGGCGCGCGAACATTCCTCCTGTATGGCCAGCGAATCCCGATGATGCGACCAACGCGTGATGAAAAAATTAGGTTGGCGCCTCGGACCGTAAGAAAGGTCAGTGTCAACACCACCGGCGTACGTTCATCGGCATCGTAGAAAAGAAAGAACTCGCTGACGGCGTATACCTAGGGAATTGCCTAACTGCACCAGCAGATAAAAAATGCGTGGTCAACATAATGAGCCTTAATGATTATGAGGTAACATTGAATACACCAACCGTAGAATCGGAAGAACTATGTGACGAGGACAACAGATCAGACGAGAAAGAGGAAGTCTACATAAGATGGATGACGGGACAGACCGGCAGTCAAAGCATGAAGCTACTACGAGAAAACATACGCACAGAACACCTCAACAAAGAGGAGACAAGCTCGTTGATAGAGATATGTGAGACGTATAGCGAGATTTTCCACTTACCTGGGGACAAGCTAGGCGTCACCGACGCAGTAAGCCACACAATAGAACTCATAGACGACGGAAAACCCGTAAAAGTTCACCCTTACCGTTTACCCGTAACACAGAAGCAAATAATAGACAAGCAAATAGAAACCATGTTCGAAAACAACATAATACGTCCGAGCCCGCAGTCAATGGAATGCACCGCTTCTAGTAGTGCCGAAAAAACCTGACGCATCAGGAGAGCAAAGATTCAGAATAGTCGTTGACTACAAGAAATTAAACGAGATAACGGTAGGAGATTCGTACCCTTTACCCAATATTACGGAAATACTGGATCAATTGGGAAAAGCGAAATATTTCACCACGCTAGACCTGGCCTCAGGATTTTACCAGATCCCGATGGCTGAAGGAGACAAAGAAAAAACCGCCTTTTCGATAGCACATGGACACTACGAGTACAAGTCAATGCCTTTTGGACTCAAGAACGCACCAGCAACGTTTCAACGTCTGATGAACACCGTCCTAGCAGGACTGCAGGCATCTAAATGCTATGTTTACTTAAACGACATAGTAATCCATGGAGCAACTCTCAAGGAGCACAACGACAGATTAGTGGACGTTTTCGAAAGACTAAAGGAGAGCAAGCTCAGCCTCCAACCGGACAAGTGTCAATTCCTGAGAAAGGAACTGAGTTATTTGGGGCACGTGATTACGTCCGAGGGAATTCTTCCAGACCCAGCAAAAATTAAGGACGTGAAGAATTTCAAAAGCCCAGCGACCGTAAAACAAGTACAGTCATTTCTAGGGCTTGCCGGATATTACCGAAGGTTCATAGAAAGGTTTTCACACATAGCACGACCGCTTACGCAACTGAAAAAGAAAGGTACCAAGTTCGAATGGATAGCGGTAGAAGAGAACGCGTTTGAAACCTTGAAATCGAAGCTGATTACAGCACCGGTTTTGAAATATCCAGATTTCACCAAACCCTTCTTAATAACCACGGATGCTTCCGACAAAGCGATCGGAGCGATTCTGTCTCAAGGTCAAATAGGGCGAGATTCACCCATAGCATATGCAAGTCGAACACTGAACAAAGCGGAGAGAAACTATTCGACAACAGAGAAGGAAATGTTAGCCATCGTTTTCGGGACTAAGCAGTTTAGACCATACGTATACGGAACACATTTCACTGTGATCACAGATCACTTCCCCCTGAAATGGGTTTTCAAAATCGAAGATCCTGGATCAAGATTACTGAAGATGAGATTGAAACTCGCCGAGCACGAATGCGATATTGTATATAAACCAGGAAGGTTAAACACGAACGCGGACGCGCTTAGCAGAATATAATAGATTTACAGCAATCGTCAAGAATTTGAAGAAGAAGAAACTACAGAAGAAGGAACAAAACCTTCAGGTAGCACAGAAATTCCAAGGTCGTCGGAAGATTATGAAGAATCAGAACCGGAATACTCAGAAGACGAAAAGAAAAGGATCCTGTATGAATACCACGACGCACCCGAGTGGATCCACGTCACTTCACTCAAAAAAAAACCGTCAAGTCACGGATCTTTGCGCCATTTGAAATATCCGTAGTACTATGGAAAAAAAATACAATTTCAAGGATTTTTAATTTAAAAAAAAAATGGTGGAGTTAGAGCCATGTAAAGTTTTGTATACCACTGTTGCACTGCTATGTTTGAAAATTCATATCTCCGAAAGTATACATCGGAGCGGACTTATCCTGCAATCATTCTGTTGGTAAAAGAATGCGCTTCGAAACAAAAAAATTTATTTGGAAAAAAAAAAATTCTTTCAATATTTTTTTACCGTTTTCTTTTTTGATTTCGCTGCCATTTCCGCGGGACTAACAACAATTCGTGGAGATAATTTTTTTCGGATACCTGTATCCTTCCTCTTCAATCTTAAAAAAAAAAATTCATGGAGAAGTTACCAGGGCGGCAGAAAAAAAATGAAACGTCTCGATCCACGTCAGCGCTACTCGCGCGAGCTCGCTGTGTTGCGTATATTATATACGTTATAATGGAGTTAAATTTCATTTGACGCTCTTCCACTTACCCGGGCTATCCATTCTACGGAAATAGTTATTGAACCACCTTAGCCCTTCAGTATCCGTTGAAAGAAATGGTGAAAAAATATCGGTTCAGAAGCATCTGATGTTGAATAATCTGAGAGAATTGTATCGATTATTCCGTGATCGTTATCCGGATAAAAAAAATCGGTTTTTCTAAATCTGCAGAGTTGGTGAACTTTTAGTAGTATGCGATTTCGCTGAGAATTATGCATTTTTTGTACAAGATTCCACGCAAGGGTTTCACTGGACCAATAATCAGGTGACTTTTCATCCAATCGTGGTTTCCTATAAAATTTACGCCGACGACCAGTTGAGACATTATAGTTTTGTGATGATTTCAGAGCATCTGAAACATAATACAGTTGCGGTTCATTTATTTCAAAAAAAGGTAATCAACTTTATGAGAGAGAAGTTTCAAAATTCGATTCCTATAGAAAAAATAATTTATTTCTCCGATGGAGCAGCTTCCCACTATAAGAACAAAAAGAATTTCATAAACATAACACATCACTCTGAAGACTTTCAATGCGAAGCCGAATGGCATTTTTTTTTGCTACATCACATGGAAAAGGGCCGTGTGATGGTGTTGGTGCAACTGTTAAGAGATGAGCTTCGCGTACGAGTTTACAACTGATTGGCAATTCCGATCCTATCCAAACGACGCTGGATCTGTATAATTGGGCAGGTTCTTATTTTCGAAGCATATCGTTTGCGTACTGTACGTCTGCAGAACATCAAGCGGAAGAATCTATTTTACAAAATCGATTCGATAAAGCCTTGACAGTTCGTGGCACTTTAAAATTACATGCGGTCATTCCAGTATCTCATAAACTCATCAAAACAAAATTATTTTCCGCATCAGAAAAATTTGATTCGACGAAAATTATGAATTAATTTCAAATAGAGGTTGGCTACTAAGCGTTATCCTGCGAATCATCGCTGAGAATATCGGCCCTTTTCAGAGCCACCAACATATTGCAAGATAATCTATCAGTCACGTAGCACAAACTGAGTGAAATAGAATTAAACCCAATTGCAGCACAGGTGTGCTCAACAAACCATAACCGTACTGGAATTCTCAGAACAGATATGTATAACTCCGAGAAAGGATGACGAGTGGACGGATACTGAAGGGCTAAGGTGGTTCAATAACTATTTCCGTAGAATGGATAGCCCGGGTAAGTGGAAGAGCGTCAAATGAAATTTAACTCCATTATATCGTATATAATATACGCAACACAGCGAGCTCGCGCGAGTAGCGCTGACGTGGATCGAGACGTTTCATTTTTTTTCTGCCGCCCTGGTAACTTCTCCATGAATTTTTTTTTTTTAAGATTGAAGAGGAAGGATACAGGTATCCGAAAAAAATTATCTCCACGAATTGTTGTTAGTCCCGCGGAAATGGCAGCGAAATCAAAAAAGAAAACGGTAAAAAAATATTGAAAGAAATTTTTTTTTTCCCAAATAAATTTTTTTTTTTTCGAAGCGCATTCTTTTACCAACAGAATGATTGCAGGATAAGTCCGCTCCGATGTATACTTTCGGAGATATGAATTTTCAAACATAGCAGTGCAACAGTGGTACAAAATATAAAACTCTACATGGTTCTAACTCCGCCATTTTTGAAAAAAAATTAAAAATCCTTGAAATTGTATTTTTTTTTCCATAGTACTACGGATATTTCAAATGGCGCAAAAATCCGTGACTTGACGGTTTTTTTTTGAGTGAAGTGACGTGGATCCGCTCACCCACGGGTGGGCATCAAGGAGTCGCACGCACTTTGAAGAGAATAAAATTGGAACACGAATGGCCTCACATGCGGAAGGACATCGGAAGACATAAAAAATTCGACGATAGTAATGTTTGTCTTATCGGGATTGCAGGTTACTCGCAAGCGTAGCCATTGCCGCGTTGGCAAAGGAAGCACCATACGAAATAGCTGAGTTCAAGCACAACCCCGGGATTTACTTCGAAATGATAGCGACTCTACAGATCTACAAGGTTAAGTGGAGCCTGGTGGTCAACATGGATTTGGATAGTATCTTTCAACGCCATAGAAGTAGGTCACACTTAGGAAAAATGAGTAGGATATGTAGCAGGCAAGAAAATACGGAATCAACGCTATGCGAGTCTCTCGATGAAGACATAGGTGGCATGTTAAACAAAGTTGAAAAAAACCTAGATGTATTAAATGACGTAGTAGGCGCTAAAAAACGGAAACGACGAGGTTTAGTTAACGCTTTAGGGTTGCAGAATCGACGAGGAAATAGAAGCTCTTTGTAACGACCAGACAAACCTGAAGTCAGCCATGCAGAAGCAGATACAGATCATCTCCTCCACCTTAGAAATCTTCAACGGCTCCATGAACAACATTGAGAGCAACGAAAAGGCACTCAGGGAGGCGACGAGACAATTAGAAACGAGCCTAAGCAACGCCATAGATAGAACTTCTGCGAGACTAGACGCAGATGAGCATATAGAAGAAGTTGGGCTCATCGTAGAAGCGCTATTAGACGACGTCAAGGACCTTGTGGACTTCTTGATCGACATAAGCAAGGGCACGATCAACCCGAAAGTACTACCGCCTACCAAAATATTAGAGTATTTAGCATCTGCCCTACCACACCTACCACAAGGGTACAGCTTCCCTATACCTTTGACGCGTTCCGGGATTCCAGCATTAATGACGATTGCCGATATACAGTCTTATGGACACGATAATAACGTAGTGACCGTCATAGAAATACCGCTAGTTGGAAACGAGGAGTACAACGTCAATAAAATACACCCCCTTCCGGTACGCGCGTGGAACAATACGTATCATTATTTGGAAACCACAGAGGAACTCGCCGTAGTAGATCACGGGTATCGAAATTATGTGCGGATGCGCCAATCCGATCTAGAAAGCTGCAAGCACTTGGGAGTATACTATTTGTGCGACCTTCGACACCCGACAAACGTGATTCCCGACCAGTTCCCTTGTGAAATTTCGATATTCGCGAAAACTGACATTCAACTCGGAGAATGCCCGAAAAGAGCAGTACAGCTAGGCAGGACGGTGTTGATTACGTTAGATGCATCAAACTCGTGGGCATTTGTTGCACCGAAACCCGAGACTATCGCGATTACTTGTAACGAAAATCCCGTCCGACACGAAACGTTAGTAGGATCTGGCACGATAACTTTCAACGGGAAGTGTGTTGTAACTGCAAACGATTTCCGACTGGAGACTGCGGCGTTATCAACAGACGCAAGAACTCAGCCTGCACTCAACCTGCATTCAACCTGAGTCTACACGAAGACGATCTCAAAGCGATCCCTCTTGCCAACAATATAAGCGGCAAAATCGTATTGAAAGGAGTACTTCGCGGGGCGGAAGTGAACTCTTTAGGCTCTAGTTTAAATGATTTACGTAATAAGTTGTACAGCGATCAAGCCAACTATGCAGCGCATTGGTCACATGCCTCAATCACGTACTTGATAAGTAGTTTCATAGTAATTGTATTCCTAGGGTACATAGCGTATAAGTATATCATCAGACGAAGAAGTACTGCAGTTAAAGACTAGACAGCCGTTGTGGAACCACCACGTCCACGAGAACGCAAACTGCCTTTAGGTGGAGCTTTTCTCAAAAGAAACTTACAAATCACGAGTACTATGTAAAATAAAGTAAAATAAAATAAATAAAGCAAAACAGAAAAATCCTAAAGTAAGCTTAATTAGAATGGTAATAATAGATTAGAATAATAACGGGGAGTAGCAATAGAAATATAACACAATTGTAAGCCGAGCAGACCTATCTCAATAAAGTATAACACAGTTACGGTAGTCGGCAGGCATGAAAACACGCAGACAGCAGCAATATGATAAGAGAAAAAAAAAACACATGTAAGCGAAATCTAACGTAATTTGACGTAGCCAGGAAATAATAGTCCGGAGGCCTATTCTCCTGCGGAGGGAGGGATGTTGTAACCCAAAAGTAGTACGACTCGTCAAATTGCGTAAGTAGGTTAGATTTTTGCAGTCAAGACGGCTGAGCGATGCATGACCTGGAATGTGTCGAACCTCTGAACAAATCGCCTGACTCAGCATTATAGAATTATTAAATTAACTGAATAACGAAGACCAAGGACTGTTCAGAACGGGGCCGAGCCCTGAACTACGGCAAGTGCCAGGAACGTTGTAACCGTTATCTAATAAATACCTTTTATACTTGTTTCACCAATTCGTGGCTAAGTAAAAGAAATTCATCTTTCTGCCCTCTGGGAACTACCCGCACTCTTCTATCCCTACAACTAAGTAGAGATACAACACTATTCTTTCGGTCAGACAGTTCGGTAACAGGTAAAAAAATGCGAAACAATGGCACGCAGAACAATAACGAGAATTTCAAAGCGTGTATTTGACAACTAGCTCCCTTGGGATTGCCAGAATGAAATAAAGCGAAAGTGACAATGAAGCTAAAGACTTGATATATATGGAGGAGGCATCGCTTATTAAGGGAAAGACGATATTTTTTTGGAGATTTTGGGTATATTTTAGACAAAAAAGTAAATCACGTTTTTCCCGAAACAACGTTTTTTGATCTGGCTGACATTCGACAAAAAAAAATGTTGTACGTATCAAGCTGAAATTTTCGTGGATTATTTCGCACATGTATAGCTATATCCTAGAGTATAATCAAAATTATTTATTGATATTTAATTCATTGTTTAAGCAATTTGGGTTAAAAAAGAGGTCCAAAATTTGAAAAGTCCATTTTTGTTTTCTCTATCGCATTTGCATAATTCTGCTGCAGGAGCGAGATTTGCCATCAAAAACGAACAAAACTTCATATATTATTTCATAACTTCCTCTTTTATGTGTAAAAAATTGATAGTATTAAACAATTCTTACCATTGAAGAAAAAAATATTAAAATAGTCATTGAGCCCACTATGTTAAATAGTAAGTGCAAGCATTTTAAAACTCTGTCGTAATGAAATTTATACGTTATCGCACTGATAAAAATCTGACATAAGCGCTTCCACCTTATTGACGATTGGAAGTACAATGAGTTTTACCAATAATAATGTAAAAAAGATATTACGAAAAACAATTATAAAATTGGTTGCTACTAAATATTTTGATAAATGTATTTTACGATATATATATTGTTACGTTTCACTTTTATCAATAAGCTTCCGAGCTTGTGGAAAGTGCGTCCGCTGTGGGTTCTTTGCTAGAATTTACTGAAAAAAGATGTTATTGAATAATTTTTGTTTTTGCGCTGCCTCAAGGGAATAGGGACAAGAAAGGTAGTTGTCAGCTACTCAAAAAATACCCTATGCTGCTAGAAATTTCTCGATCGGTCAAGGTGGAGCTTTGACCGCCGTACATCACATCTATTCCTACTTGAGTCAGGTCAGCTCTCTACTTGAGCACTCTTGCTCGTTAATGGTCATCGCGTTCCTTACATAGTTTCGATAATCCTATGCCATTGTCTTTGCGGATTACCTCTGCTAGGTTGGGTTGGGTTTTCTTGAGGTTTGCCGTGTATGTCGGCGGTTACGTGTATATATAGGTATATTGTAATCGCTCATTTGAATAGACGCTTACACAATACATGAATGCGCTTTTTCGACTATAAACATTATGTTTATCTGCGATTATCATTTGAAATAGCGTATTTTTGATTTACACCAAGAATAACTTTTATGTTGCAGAATACATATCCATCAAATTGTAATTACCGTTATGTGTTGTGTATTTTGTACGATGGCGTTACCAAGCAGGGCAGCGTTCGCCAGAAAAATAAATTCCTAAAAACATTGGGATTTCTTTAGACAATCGGGACAAAATTAATTAATTGAACACCACATCAAAAAGGCTTTGGATATCGAAGATAGGGACATGTCGCAGAAGTTATAGGCATATCATATACCTATAATACACCATGGGCCAGACCGACCGGATTCGACTGGCCACCGGTACATAGAAAATGAAGAATACGCAAAAATTGTGAAGGAGAAGCATAAGGCGATGCTTGTTTTAGTTGAAAAAACTGCTTTATTGTGGCAGAACACATGTATTATCATTTGTTAGCATATTATTAGGTAGTTGAAAGTAATTTCAAAGTGACAGTTTAATTGAAAATTGGTACAAACAGCAATGCGTTAGGCTGTAACATTTGACGAGGAATCGTAACTCATCTGTGAACTATAAAGACTACTGCAACTTTGCAAGGAAATATCTATTTTATTAATTTGAAATTGGTGAATTTTACTCTTTCTGACAAGTGGGTGAGTAGGAAAACACTTGACAATTGTCACGATATTCATTTCGGTTTCTATTATAAATTGAAATTGGGGTTAGAGTTATGTGTAGGGTCTGGATAAATATGTATTCAAAATTACAAAATATATACATGTGATACAGACTTCAAAAGCTAAAATATAAAAAAATATCAATTAAAAAATAAAACTTGTCGAGTAGAACACACTTTATTTTGACATAAATGAT
The DNA here is from genome assembly GCF_021155765.1 of Diprion similis. Classification (NCBI taxonomy): domain Eukaryota; kingdom Metazoa; phylum Arthropoda; class Insecta; order Hymenoptera; family Diprionidae; genus Diprion; species Diprion similis. Next base: position 3,473,455 of record NC_060106.1, on the reverse strand, counting down.
GTACTCGACAATAGTTTTCATGTATTACTCAACATTTCTTTTATACGTCTGTATTCTATACAGATATTTTGTAATTTTGAATACATATCTAGCCAGACCCTAGATATGTGGTATTATACATTTATATATCTACAAGTTTTCCATCTATACAACGTTCTGTGGTGCTGAGATGAGGAGAATAAAGTCTTACATTTTTATTTCTATGGTGGAAAATTATAGATAATCTATTGATTCAGCGATCACTTCTGTTAATATATAAACATTATATTGATGTAACAATAGCGCCGAATATCAAGATGACACGTAATTCATAATTAGACCATACATTACAATTATTCTGATTACTGGGATAATCTCACTCAAAGTGTAGAAAAATAACAACAATAAAATGTAATTAAATTTTCCGTTAATTTCGATTTTGTTTAAAATCAAAACAACAAAAGAAAACGCAAATTTTGATTCATTTTACACTCTTTATAAAATTCAATTAACATGTCTTTCGCCAGCGTAAAACAGTTTAATTCAAAATTACAGATTTCGATGATTGAATGCAATTCATTAGTTTACATAATCATTAATTTTTTTGTAACTAACTATGTATTCGTTATGTACATCTATCATAATAATAGCAACATTTTTGTAATTTATTTTGTCCGTAACTTTACAGCTATTACAAACATTATATTTATATATATTCATGTATCATTGCAACGTTATCGCTTCCGTCATACTCAATAATATTTGTACATCCATATTATACTAATACAAAGTTGGAAATACAGAAGGTTCAAGTGTGTTCAAACCGACTCTAATACTTCGGCACTTCATTCAAATCCACGCGTAGAATTATAAGCATAGATTTTTTTATAACAACAGGTGGTACGGTAAAGAGGTTAATTATCCTTTATGTGTCATACAAAGTGCATCTATGGTCAGATTAAATGATAAAATATTAATTGGTGAAACAGAGAGATTTCAACTAGGAACTTGGAATTTCTAAATCGTCACTACCTACTGGCATCTATATTAATAAACCCTTCATCCGAATCAGACAACGATTTACCCGATATCATTCGGTTTATTATACAGTTTCCCCTGTAAAATACGTAAGGTAAGTAGGTATACTGTTTATACAGATCAAATCCTTATCTATTCCTGTAATTCCACGTCTCATTGTGATTTATAAGTTTACTATTTTGTTTTGAACCCAGTTCTGTGCCAGTAGCAAGTACAGTAGAACATTGCTTATACCGCGTACGATTAATCAAAACGCCATGTTATTCGAAGCATAAAATTCATCATATCGAAAATGTGTCAAAACTTGAATAAATTGGACAAAGTATAGATCAATCCACGTCAAATCAGCAGCCCATGATTTTGATCATTGGCCACCTCACCCCCTCGATATTGAGAATTTTTAGAATTATGTTCTTACCAACCCAAAAGGGTCTCGGGAATTTTTCCGATGTTCTTTAGCCACTGCTGAAATTTATAAAAAAGTGCAAACCGATTTTGAAAATGCCATTTTCATAAATCTGAATAATGTCACACTGATTCTATGATTTCAAATATCACTTTTGAGAACCATACGATAATAGAATCTCAATATTTGCTATTTTTTCGCAAGTTTTTAGTTTTGCTACGTCAGAATTTTGATTTTTTTACATATGCCCCGATATGAATATATTGCAAAATCACATTATTTTCATCATTGCGCAATCCATTTAAATTGGGGAAGAGAAAAAAAGTGCTACTCTAGCTCAGAAAAAATTTAAACTTGTGAAAAATATAGTAGATATTGAGATCCTATTATTGTGTGGTACTAAAAAATCACGTCTCAAATACCAGAATGTGTATGAGTAATTTCAGATTTAAAAAAATTGTGTTTTCGGAATTGGTTTTTCAAAAAATTTCACCGGTGGCTGGAAGAATCTCGAATTGTGAAAGAAATCCTTATTATCCTAGGTTTCCGTCAACCGAGGCTTACGCTCTTCCCAGATTACCTCGGATAAGCGAGATATTGCCGTATATGTATATATATTAGACTGTATCAAAAAAATCGACAATTTTTTTTTTTGAAAAACATACTGAAAATATTGTTCAAGATGACTATCAAAAAATACCATCTAAGTTTCAGATTTTAATATTGATATTTAGCAGTGCCTCATCGCGATTTTCTACTTTCCATAAGAATAAGATTTTTATAACTAGGAAATTGAACGTTTTCAAAAGTTATTTGAGGTCAAACATCAACAATATACTATATATATATATATATAGGTCCCTTGTTGATGTTTGACCTCAAATAACTTTTGAAAGAATAGATTTATCGTAAAATGACAAGAGACTTTTTTTGTAGAACGTTCAATTTCCTACAAAACATGTTGACGAATTTTCTGTACGACGCGTCGTTATCTAGTTATAAAAATCGCAAGGAGCAAGAACCATTTTTGCCATGTTATTCTTATGGAAAGTAGAAAATCGCGATGAGGCACCCCTAAATATCAATATTAAAATCTGAAATTTTGATGGTATTTCTTGTTCGTCATCTTCAACAATATTTTTAGTATATTAGTAAAAAAAAAAAAAATAGTCAATTTTTTTGATTCAGTCTAATATACAGGGTGAGTTTTCTCATGTGTCTAATTGGGAGGAGCTTGTGCGGACGTAAACAGATTTGGAAATAAGGGTATCTGCTCTATAATCCTACACTATTATTCTGGAGCGGATGAGTATGAATGGGAGTGGGCGGAGTCTCGGCACATCCAGCTCCTCCCAATTAGACACATGAGAAAACTCACTCTGTATATATACATAATTTTATTTTTCATGTATCTTTACGGGCGTCGGAAAATCTTGTATAGTTGGTCAAATAGGTCAGTCCGTAGATGAGATTCAATTTCAAACAATATAATAATGCACTTATTCGTTTGTTTTTAAATGCAACACCTTAGCATCTGTACGAATAAAACCTTTTACTTCATGGTCTTGAGATAAGTTTACTATTTTATACTATACAGCGTTGAGCACAGAATGTTGTATGAGTGTAGGTAATGTAGTTTATTTAATAATCAATAAGTGAATAAGGGGTACTGTTCAAACGACTTACAGTGAAACAATGTGTGGAGAATATGTGCACTCAAACAGAATATTATATGAAATATTGATACTCTTCGGATGAAAGCTATATATTTAAGATGTTGTACGCTTAAAACAAAATTTGTTCGAGAAGCATACCGATTATTTGATATTGTCAAATCCATACTGTTTTGCCTTTCAAAATTCGACCAATCCTGCTGGAGTTGCTCATTTTAGTACAGTTACTTATCTGTCCGTTACATAATTGATAACAAACCACATTCAGCTATGCATTCAATCGCATTAAAGTATTCTGGTGTATCTAAGTTATGCTATTTCAAGAAGATTTCAATCTTGCTAATTCTTATTATATAGCAGTCAAAGTTGTGCCGGTCAACTCTCCTCCGCAAAGTCGCTGACATGCGCAATGTGTCTATGTGAACGTACCTTAGGTCTCTACAGTACGTAGGAGTATGAATGATGACGTGTTTACCTCGTTAACGTGTAACATGCAACCGGGTTTAGTAAACTTTGACCGATTTCAGAGTATATCAGTAGTACGGGGGCACTTTGGGGCGTCACAACAAACCCCCCTCCCGCCCCTCTCTGGCGCCAGCCCCTCGCCTAGGAGTGACTTTGGGGCGCGTTCCCCTTCCCCCGCCGCCCCTCGCCGTGGAGTGACTTTGGGACGCGTTGCCCTTCCCCCGCCGCCCCTCACCTAGGAGCGGATTTTGGGACGCATACCCCTTCCCCCGCCGCCCCTCGTCAAGAAGCGGATTTTGGGACGCGTACCCCTTCGCCCGTCGCCCCTCGCCTAGGAGTGACTTTGGGGCGCGTACCCCTTCCCCCGCCACCCCCTTACCAAGGAGCGGATTTTGGGACATCATTCCTGTTCCCCGTCACCCCTTGCCTACGAGCGATTTTCGTCTAGAGGCTTCTATGGCCCGTCAACCCTTTCCCCGCTACCCCCTTGACCAGAAGCGATTTTCGGGTGTTGTCCCCCTACCCCGCGACCCCTGACCAGCAAAACTGATTCCGGCCTCTATGCGAAGGCTGACAGTATTTACCTTAAGGCTTGCTTATACTTGGAAAATGTAGACATGCTTTTCTAATGTTAAACTATAGTCATACTCAGATATATATATATATATATATATATATATATCTAAGTATGACTATAGTTTAACATTAGAAAAGCATGTCTATATATATATACTCATACGAGGATGCGGATGGATAAGAAAATGGAAACAAAGGTGACACGACGGCGTATACAAATTAAACTTATTACAGATTTATTCAGACATTACGGATACAAATAAGTGCAGGTTTATTCAGGTGATACATATACAAATAATATAAGAGCCATCACTAAACGTTTGCTTGTTGCTGGAGCAAGATATTTTTATTCGTCATGGTTATGGCGCCCCACATTACCACTATACCTATAATAATTAAAGCAGTCACCAGTAATGTCAGTATCAGCCACGGATAAGGTTGTTCTTCGGACGCGTACAATGACTCAGCTACAACATCAGCGTACGCTTGACGGTGGGTAACAGCGTTGATCTGCGCCTCTTCGTACGAAAAAATTCTTAGGGTAACACTGACATTGCCTGCCATTTCCTCCCGATTTATTGTGAGTTGTACGCTGCCCTCGGTCGTCATTGGAAAAAAGTCTCCACGGGGTTATCCCGATGTTTGTTGGTAGCGACGAAATAATTTGATTAAAGGTTGGCCAAGACTTTGTCCTCGGTTTCGATGGCTTGCTTGATTTCAACAGCGAGGTATGATGGAAACAGACGCGTTATTTCAAGGAGGACAATGCAGAGGTAATTCTCCGCAAAGGCAGTGCTCACTGATGATCTGATGTGTTCCAGAGCAGCGCCGTACTCCTTCTCCGCTGCTTGCCTAATACGATGAAGACTCGGTTCCTTATAGGGCGTCAGATTCACTTTCTCTGCTATGTACGCGACGTATAATTTCTTACACTCGTTCACCGAATGGCATAAACGTTGAAGCCTCTGCAACCGTTCGTCGACGCACACAAATATAGCTTTCAAACCGTTGAAGGTGGATTTCTGCATAACTATGGTGGGTTGATACGGTTTCTGGCGTTTCGCGGGTGACTGGAAGTTCTCGTCCTGGGTTCCGATGCCTGTGGTGAATGTTTCCTTTTCCTCTGGATCAGTCACTTCGGCATCAGTAGGTACTTCGAATCTGATGGCTCGCTCGCCATGTGCCGTTGACAATTCGATATTGCAGTTACCAAGCTCAATTCGATTAAAGTACCATTGTGCATCGGTGTATCCTTCTATGTCGAGGTATTCAGTAATGTTGTCCAGCTCATCCGCCAGCCTCGACCAGGACGAAGGTGACAATCCCACACCCCCAGATGAGTCGTTGACTAGTTTGATGACCGGCTCAAACTGATCGTCGAACCGTAACCCGAGTCCGATGACTATTTTCTTCGTAAAGGAATTATTCAGGCCGTATGTTGTCGACAGCACAAGATTTTTCTCGGACTTCTTTAAAGCCCTCGTGAAGGTTTTATGAATTTTATTCGCGTTTCCCATTGGTGCAGAAGATTTTGATGTAGCCATAGTTCACGTGAGGATTCTTTCGTAGTTGTCGCAAGACTGACACACCCTCGCGTCTGGGTTGATTATAAAGGGTGTGATTCCCCCACCCCTGCTAAACGCTCTTGGTAACGCAACTGAAAAGAGTTAACAGGAATCTAATGTCTCGGATCATGCAGGGGATCCCCACCAGACTGTATTAAACACCTGCCATTGTTTATATCTCGTTTCCGTTTTCACGAGGGGAGTAAAACAGATGCAGTTTATCAAGGGGTGGAATACGCAGACATTATAAGTGACCGAGTTGATATACATAGATATTTTAAGAAAGCAAGATGGCGAAGAGGTCTGTCAGTGTGTATAGTGTGGCCACACGCCCTTACGGTATGCTAAAAGTGATCTCTCCAGGGTCTCATCTCGATGTCGCAAGATGAGTCTACGATCTCCAGCGGTCAAAGCTGAAATAGGTTTATATCTCGTGTCCGTTACGGAGGGGCGGTGCAAATAATTGTCGTCTATCGAGGGAAGTATATGTAGTCATTACAAGAGAAGAAAGATGATGAGAAGGGTTGCGGGTGTATACAGTATGGTTCATGTTATGTGGGTAATGTTTGGGCCTTGCGACGGAGGGCAGGTTGGTCCCCGCTATTCCGTGGTACATCCTTACGGTATGTTGATTGTTATGTCTTAGAGAACAGCGAAGGAATTTCACCGGCTGTCTCATCTCGATGTCGCGAGATGAGTTTACGAACTTCAACGGACAAAGCTGCAATACGTTTATATCTCGTGTCCGTTACGGAGGGTGGCGTAGGTAGTTTCCGTCTATCGAGGGAAGTATATGTAGCCGTCACAAGAGAAGAAAGATGATGAGAAGGGTTGCGGGTGTATACAGTATGGTTCATGTTATGTGAGTAATGTTTGGGCCTTGCGCCGGAGGACAGGCTGGACCCCACTTTCCGTGGTACACCCTTACGGTATGCTGTTTGTTATGCCTTAGAGAACAGCGAAGAGATCTCACCGGTTGACCCCATTTCGATATCGTATCATTCATAGGATGTTACAGTGAATAGGCCGGTTCTTGCTTCACCCCCTGAAAGGGTCAGCGTTTGATATAACAGCGGGGCAGCGAAAGGATACTGAGGGAATCTTATTGCGTGTTTGTCAACGTTCCCGTAAAATTAACGTACTCTCTCTTGCAACCAAAAATCGCAAGTAGATGATACTACGAAGGTTTGGATGCTAGCGCTTGTGCTGTACGTCCTGTATTTGTGTGACATATTCTGATTTTGTGGTCTAGCGATGGATCCTCCGACGCTGACATTGGGTAGAGGACTGATATCTTGGTCGACGTGGCTTTGGTTTATTTTTCAGCCCGTCTACGGGTGCCTCGGGACTAGCTGACGCGGAGGGTTTACGTTAGCGGGTCATAGTAAAATTTCATACACTTGTGCGCTCGGAGATCTTCGCAGTTTGAAAATCGCTTTGCTGAAGAATAAAACCCTATATTTCGAAATGTGTAAGCTCTCCGAGCTACGGTACGCTGTGGTGAAGGCGGCTAGTTTAGCCCGCAAGAGCAACGGTGTTCTTCGGCGCGGGCGTCCCGTTTTCCGTCGGGAGTTGTTGTTCCGGATGACACCGGCGGAATTGCTTCGGCAATTGCGGCACCTCCTGGCGGTCTGCGGGGCACGGGCGCTGGCTCTCCTTCATGCCAGCGGAGCATTAAATAATTTTGAGTGTCTCAGTGCGGCCGTGCGGGTGATCCGTAGGCGGGGTGCCTCCCGTTTCGCGATTATTCGTGGGTTGATGGCCGAGTTTGAGGAGCGCACAGGTAAGTTTGAAACGGTGTTTGTGCTACGAGTGGTGTAGGTTTTAATCATTGTGGAATTTAAATAACCAGATATCCGATATGGGGTAGAGAATGAAGAAAAATACAATGTGGAAAGAATTACATCGAGTTTTTCATCCGGTAGAATTAAGATCGATGCTGATGGATATAGCGGAGAACGAGGCTGCCCTCAGCGCGGTCTGTGCGAGATGCGAGGAGATTGATATGCAACGCGGGGTGAACGAGACGATGGCTGAGGAGGAGGCTGCGCAACCGGTTCGCGATGGTAACCCCAGATGATTTGTCTGCTCGATATGACACCGCATGGAGTATCCGTGTGTAAATATATTGTGCGTGAACGGTATATCAAGTTTTCTATCCGTTAGATTTCTTATCATTGCTAAACGGGACGCCGAAAACCGAAGCATCTCTACAGGAAGCATGTGCGACTTGCGAGAAGCAGGCAGCGCCTGCATGCAATCAACAAGCAGTTGGGTCCGTAGAAAGGGTGAATTCTGCCGAACGGGACGGTAAGTCCAGATAATTTGTATGTTCGATATACCGCATCGCGGAGTACCCGTGTGTAAATACGTCGTGTGTATGCGAGCTGTCTTTCAAGAGATTGAAAAAAAGTCTTCTTTATCGCGTATACTGATAGAAGTTATTGCGTCCGTTGCAGAAATCGATTTATCACAGACGTCGACCCTAGTGTTGTCGCGCCCGAGACCAATAGAAGCGTTGGATATTTAAGGTATAGGAAAAGTTTTAAAACGGGAAGTAACTAGGGTATTCTGATATGATCTCACGCACAATTTCTTTTTGGGCGGATAATTAGAGCCGGACGTTGTTCGCGAGCCAGAAGAAGCAGGGGTAGAAGAAGAAGATGAAGAAGGGGCCGGTTCTGAAATATCGTCGATGGATGAGGCTGCGATATTCTCGTGGCAGCTGTCTCCCGAGAGTGGAGTGTTCACGCAACTGATATTCACACCGCCTCCGGAGGATGAGGATGATTTTTAAATTGTGGGGTAGTCAACACACGGGTACTCGACGGTGTGCGTTTCTAGTAAAATCTACGAGATTTGACAATACCTATTGGATTGACGGTTCGTTACTACAGGATTTAGGATGAATTTTGTTTTTGTATGTACAACAGGGATACCCATTGTCAGACGAGATGCTGGCCCATATGGCATTAACGAGGGTGCCAGTACCTCCGGTTTACAGACCGGTGGGGGTAGAGTCAGGATGAATCGCGATAACGATTCTAACGCGACATTAGAGTCCGACGATGACGATGACGAAGACGACGACGACGAGACAGAGACAGCTTCAGACGTGACATACGAGACGAACGACGACGATGACGACGACGACGTGCCAGAGACAGCTAACTCTGGAAGCACGGGTAGGGAAACGGAACGGGGGAGTGAAGCTGCGAGTGAGTCTGAGTCAAATCAGACATCCGAGGACGGGGCTAGTTCACTGGGTAACCGTTTTACGGTTATCGGTGAATCGTCGAAATTTATTCGTAAATTTGCTGTCACCGGGCGCGAATTACGAATAAAGATCGCGGCCCCTGAATCGGGTGTTAATCTAGTGGGGTGGCTGGAGGACGCGTTCTGAGACCTGCATGCGTATGCCGTAGCAACGTGCCGTAGTAACGACTACATAGGTTTCACGTTCAGCGCTGATAGCTTCAGTCAAGGCCCTGCGTGGTTATCGTTCCGTCCGGTGAGGGACTCGCGGTACACTGACCTTTGGAAGCTAGTTTTTAGCGTAGCCCAGAGCGCATCAGAGTTTAGCGTTGACAGTGTCTTTACCGTGACGGTACACAGCGTTGGTGTACCGACGGGCCGCGGAAAGCCGAAGCCGATCACACATGCGGGGGTATTTAAAAAATCCGTCGTGCAGATTATCAACAGCGACGGACTGTGCTTACCTCGCGCCCTCGTTGTAGCCAAGGCTCACGCCGAGAGGGGCCCGGCCCGCAGCGGCGCCCTGCACGAGCATTACGAGATGGTGAGATTTGCTAGGTCAAGCATCCAGCGTGCAGAGGCTCGTAATCTTGTTGCGAGCGCTGGTGTAGAGATTCCGCCAACAGGGTGCACGGTGTATGAAATCGCACAGTTCCAGAACTGTCTGGCACACGAGGGATTGCTCATCACAGTGTACGAGTTGGGGAGGCTAGGTACCGGCGAAGCGGCATTTTACGACGGAACTGCCGTGGTGAGAGCAACCGGAACAGGCGATCTCAGGCACCGTTTGAATCTGCTGTACTATCCAGACGAACAGCATTATTGTCCGATTGTCAATTTAACCGCGGCGGCAGCAGGGGCCTTTTTTTGTCAACCCTGCAATAGAAAATTTAACAACGGGTACGAACACCGATGCTCTGAAAAGTGCCCACAGTACCTCGCATCGCCACCGTGCAACAGCAAGTCTCGCGAGATCCAGTGTCCCGATTGCAGGCGCGTGTTTCGCGGTAACGGCTGCCTGGAGTATCACCGCAGGATCGGCTCCTTCAGTCCGCGTCGCTCCGTATGTACTGATAAGGCAGTAAGGTATGAGGTAGGGAGGTGGGTTTGACAAGGAGTAAAAAACACTTCAACAGTTAAGCAAACCAAACGATTCATTAATCTTAATGTTAAATGTACTTATTCCATGTATCGCAAGATGCACACTACGAGCGTGGCGTCGCCAGACCAGCGAGCCGCGTTCGGCTTTCACCCGAACGCTTCCGACTTAGCCCGACATTAAACGGTAGTTCAGTGTGACAAACTTATATTCTAACATGTACAACACTGCGTGTATGCCTGGATTGCGGGCGATTCGTAAATCTTTCGAGACGGAATCACATTTGTGAAACTCGTTTTTGCGCCACGTGCCGATGCAACAGACCATACAATCACTACTGCTACATGACGCCACTAAAAGACGCGACTAGGCCGAAACGTTACATCTTTATTTTCTATGATTTTGAAACGCAGCAATGCGAGACGGTGGACGGTGATGCGACGACGAACATACATGTGCCGAACCTGTGCGTAGCGCACCAAGTGTGTACGCAATGTATCCACGATCACGACATATCGAACGGCTGTTCCGCTTGCGGGCTCGTACGTGAGTTCGTTTTCAGGAGGGATCCGGTGAAGGAGCTGGTAGACTTTGCTACTCGGCCCGTTCACGACTTTGCACGAATCGTATGCATTGCACACAATGCAAAAGGTTTTGACGCGCAATTCATACTGCGGCATATGGTTGAGCAGGCTGGAAATCCGCCGCAGGTCATCTTAAGCGGTAGCAAGATCATTATGCTAGAAACGGGGCACACCCGTTTTCTAGATTCTCTAGCGTAGATGCCTATGGCATTATCGGCGCTACCGAAGGCATTTGGTCTACCGGCTGCTTCCGTGAAAGGTGTATTCCCTCACCTTTTCAATACCCCTGAAAACGTTGGTTACGTGGGACCGCTTCCCGCAGCAAAGTTTTACTCTCCGGATACCATGAGTAGCGGTGCGCGAGCAGAGTTTTACTTGTGGTACAATGAGGCTGTAACGAACGATCAAGTGTTTGACTTTGATGCGGAATTGCTGTCGTACTGCCGGTCGGACGTCGATATATTGCGGCGCGCGTGCGTAGCATTCAGGGACGTATTTCTGGAATGCGGCAGAGTGTGTCCCTTTACCGAAAGCATGACAATTGCCTCGGCTTGCTCGGCGGTGTTCCGTAAGAATTTCTTAAAACCAGAGCGAATAGGTATCCTGCCACCGGGCGGCTATCGACTTGCCGACGCCCAGTCTCGCAAGGCTCTGGAATGGCTAGTCCTGAAGGAGCGTGAGCTGGGCATTTACATCAGGCATGCCGGAAACGGGCGTGAGTTTCGGATTCCGGAGACTGGTCGCAAGGTGGACGGATACCATGTCGCGGGTGACGGCACGCGGCACGTCTTCGAGTTCCACGGGTGCTTCTGGTACGGCTGTCGCGAATGTTTGCGGATCAACCGCGACAGACGTAACGTTAATGGTGAGTCATTGGACAAGCGTTACGAAGAAACTCGTGCGAAGACCCAGCGTATGCGTGAACTGGGTTACCGCGTGACAGAGCAGTGGGAATGCGTCTTTGATCGAGGCTTGAGGGAGAACGAGGAGATGAGGGAGTACGTGGCGACACACCCGCTGACCGCTGCCACTGCCACGAGCGAAGCGCTCAACCCGCGTGATGCGTTCTACGGCGGTCGAACGGGGAACACTTCCCGATACTACGAGGTGAAAACGGATGCAGCGGGCAACGCGTGCGAGAAAATACGATACGTCGATGTTTGTTCGTTGTATCCGTTCATCTGCAAGAATGGATGGTTCCCGGTTGGCCACCCGACGCTCTACGTTGGAGAGGAGTGTAAGCTCCTGACAGGGGCGAGCGGTTGCGACATCACGCGAGTCGAGGGGATGATCAAATGTCGAGTTTTACCGCCGCGCAATCTTTATCACCCTGTTTTACCGGTGCGCATGCATGACAAACTCATGTTTGCTTTGTGCCGCTCATGTTGTCAGAGTTTGCGTCAGGGCGAGTGTAGGCATGATGACGAGGCCGCGCGAGAATTCGAGGGCACGTGGGTGTCCGTTGAATTAAAAAAAGCTGTGGAGATGGGCTATAAGATCAAGAGCATTCGCGAAATCTGGCAGTATACGGTAACATCTTTTGATCCGACTACTCGTCAAGGTGGGCATTTCGCCGACTACATCGACACCTTCCTCAAAATTAAGCAAGAGGCAAGCGGCTGGCCTGCTGAATGCGAGGACGAGTCGGCTCAAATGCGGTACCTCGACGAGTACGAACGTGTCGAGGGTATACGGCTAGATCGCGACCGTATTGCAAAGAATCCCGGTATGCGATCGGTCTCTAAATTATGCCCAAACTCATTTTGGGGTAAGTTTGGACAACGTGAGAACCTGGTAAAAACGGAGGTTATCAAGACGCGACAGCAGCTGCTCGAGCTTTTGACCAACCCTGAAGTCCAGGTGTCCGGTTTACTGCCTGTAAACGACGATGTACTGTACGTGCGTTGGTCGCACGCGCAACACAGCGTTGAACCGTCAGCACTGGCGAACGTCGTGATTGCCGCGTACACCACTGCTCAGGCTCGGCTGAAGCTCTACTCGTACCTCGAGAAGCTCGATCGGCGCGTTCTCTACTACGATACCGATTCAGTGATTTATACCCGGAACCACCACCGACCAAACGCGTATGAACCTCCTACGGGTAACTTCCTTGGCGATCTAACGGACGAGTTGGAGCCTTACGGCCGTGGGAGCTTTATACGGGCTTTTGTCTCTGGGGGACCAAAGTTCTACGCTTTCATCGTCAAACGTCCGAATGGTGAAGAGGTTGAAATTTGCAAGGTGAAAGGTATAACGCTAAAGCACACGGCGAGCTCAAAAATTAACTTCGAGGCCATCAAAGGGATGGTGGTAGAAGCCGCTGCACCCATCAATTTGGAGTATCGTGCTATTCGCCGTACGGAACTGCACGCAGTGGTGACTCGCACCGAGTGCAAAACGTGCAAGCCAGGATTCGCGAAAAGGCGTTGCTGCGTCGACAGTTTCGACACGCTGCCCTACGGTTACCGCGCTGGGTGATGATCAACCCAGCCTCCAAAACAGTTTCACGCTCCCGCTACCGTCTTCTCACCCCTGCGGTACAAACACCCGGACGGAAGTTTACAGGCCACGCGCACGCTCGACCGACAGACAAACAAACAGACAGAGACCACCGAAGGGCTTCTTACCCCCATCCAGCTGTTATTCGAACCGGCGAGACTCTTGTGCCCGGACACCCTTGGAGAAACCCGCTTGTATGCGCCCCACCCGGCTGTATAAAGGTTAGTACCACACGTAAGTCCTAATCCAGCATGAAAAATTGTAAAAAAAAAACAAAAATCTCAGATTGCACGTAAAAAATCTAGCCCTTCTACCGCGGCGGGGCGCGCTGCTTTCAAGCTGATATCACAGCGCGCACGCGTACGAGTGAGCTCATGGCGTACGCGTCTCACGCTCGATCAGCTAGTACGTTTATGACTGCGCCGATAAGCTCGTACCTGCGCGGTCCGCATGCGCTTGAATATGCTCATGGTCAGCGCACGAAGGGGTACCGCCGCCGCCGCGAACAGGCTTGCATAGTAAAAGAACGTGTCTTCAACTGATTAAATTTTTATAGATCTCGCATCATCTCTGGATTCTTCTTCTTCTTCTTCTCACTTCGCTCAATAATCCCGCTCATCGATGACGGACACACGCTGGAAGCATCCGTTTTCGGCCATCATCGCCGGTCCATCAGGATGCGGCAAATCGAATTTCGTCAAGAATTTTCTGCGTCATGGTTCGTCGATGTGCGACACAAAATTTAGTCGCGTGATATGGTACTTTGACGAATGGCAACCGTTGTACGTCGGGAATAAGGGTATAGAGTACCGCGAAGGGTTACCCCAACACGCCGATTACGACGGCGATAAAAATCCGAAACTCTTGATAATCGACGATCTCATGCGAGAGGCTTCAAACAACGTTGTCGTGGATCTTTTCACCAAGGTCTGCCATCATAAGAATCTCAGCGTCTTCTACATAACGCAGAATCTGTTTCACAAGGGACACGGTCAACGAGATATTTCCCTCAACGCAAACTACATTGTCTTCTTTAAAAATCCACGGGATCGCGCCCAGATTCAGCATCTCGCCAGGCAGGTATATCCCGAGGATCCGAGGTTTGTTCAAGAGGCCTATCACGACGCTACCGCAGCGCCGCACGGATATCTACTTTTCGACCTCAAGCAATCCACTCCAGAGAATTGCCGTTTCCGGTCAAATATCTTTCCTTCGGACGAAAATCACTATGTCTACGTTCCGCGAAAGGATATAAAGGTCAGCAACGCGCATCGTGTTCCAGTCGTTCAGTTGTGATGCCTCGAATACGCCGTACCGCGCCCGGACGCAGAGCTCGTGCTGGTTTCACCGAAGCAAACACCGCAGCGCTTCACGCCTTGCAGAAATTGAACCCGACGCAGAGATCAGCATTGCTACGCACAGCAGATGATTCGTTGGTGAAGACCATTTGTGAGTGTGCATTGAACACCTTGGAGGGTAACGTAGCCCTGTCCAGAGCGCAGAAAAATTGTCTGGGGCGTCATAAACGGACATTACGAAGATTGGCCAGCAACCAAGGTACCTGGAAGTCGAAAAAGCGATTTCTTGTTCAACGTGGGAACGGTGTCCTCACCCTCTTACTCGCACCGATACTCGGTACTCTAGCCTCCAGTCTCTTCTCCAAGTAACAAGATGGAGCGTACAAAGAAGATGGTTTTAATTCCGATGGAAAGTATGGAGAGATTTCAACAACGTGTCAGCGAGAGTATAGCCGCTACGCTTTCGCCTGGAAATACATCTACCACTCGCACTGATCCCGCTTCAAGGCTCGACAGCGAGATGAAGGACATCTTGAACCAGCCGTCGAAAGACGATGCAGAAAAGTGGAAACTATATCAGCAGGTACTTCAACGATATTCGTTTTTTGCCAACGACGCACGCAAGCCCATGAAATTAGATGTTCTCGAGGAGAAGGAGGAGGATGAGGAGGAGGAAGACGGGAACGCAGCCGAAGAATCAGTGGTATCACCCGGTACAGCTGCGAGCCCTGAGAATGTTTAAACACAGTCAAAGAAAGTCGTGTCAGCAGTACCGAAAAAGTACCGCACAAAGGCCGAAATGCTGATGCGTGATCTCGGTGGCGTACCGGAGCGATTTACCTGGGATGCCACAGGAACCGTCACGATAGACGGCGTTACAGTTCCCGGGACAAACATCGTCGACCTGGTCAATCATACCATGCGCTCCAGGAAGACTTTTACTCCCGCAGGGGCTGGTCAGTTTGCACGGTTTCTTCACACGCTCAACGTGCCCCGAGAATACGTGGGGAACGATACGCTTTGGACAGACATACGCACATTCGATGCGCTGGGTCTATCGAAGGGCACTCCGCAACAACCGTTGACACGCACCGGTAGCTCGCCAGCGAAGCGGCGAAGCGGAGCAAACGTTACGCCCGTGCCCAGCCGATCTCACGACGTAGGATACGCCTTACGCAAACGCGCCACCGGGACAAAATCGATTTGGAAAACACTTCAGCTGAAGAAGAAAAGTGACGACTCTGCTTGAAGAAGCGTATTACGATCCCTCGCATACCGCCGGTTACGCTGGGGCACGAATTCTGGAACGCCTTGCGCGCAAAATCAACTCTCGCGAATCGGTGAGAAAATGGCTGGCGGCACAGGATGCCTACACGTTACACAAACCCGTGCACAGAAAATTTCCGAGAGCAAGGTACAGCGTTTCCAACATAGACGACGTGTGGGAAGCTGATCTGGCTGATCTGAGTTCCATGAAAGGTCGCAACAATGGTTTCCGTTATCTCCTGGTGCTCATCGACGTATTGAGCAAGTACGCATGGGTGGTCCCGCTAAAACGAAAGACAGCCGCAACCGTTGCTGAAGGTTTTGAACAAGTGTTACGCACTACGCCGCGCAGACCCGACCTGCTGCAAACGGACAAGGGTAAAGAATTTGTCGGGAGCGCTTTTCAGAAGATACTTTGCGACAATGAAATACGATATCGTGTTACACGTAATCCTGACATCAAAGCAGCTATCGTGGAGCGATTCAATCGTACGCTCAAGGAACTTCTGTGGCGCTACTTTACGCACAAAAAGACGCGACGCTACGTTGATGTTTTGCCGCAAGTCGTGCAAGCCTACAACAACACGGTTCACTCGAGCATTGGAATGGCACCGTCGGAAGTGACGCTCCGTAACGCTGCAAAGGCACGTGCCCACATGCAAAAGCGTTATCCACCCCGTCCAAACGGCAAGCCGAGGTTCGGCGAGAATGACTTGGTACGAATTAGTAAAACCAAGGGTACGTTCGAGAAAGGCTACGTGGCAAACTGGAGCGAAGAATTATTCAAGATCCGGCGAGTGCTTGCGCGTTCGCCGATAGTATACGTCTTGGAAGGTCTCAACGGTGAGGTGATCGACGGTTTGTTCTACGAGCCTGAACTTCAGCACGTGGAGGGGAAAAACACGTAGTTGATAAAATTGCGCACTACCGCGGTATAACTCTCAGTCTCTGTTGGTTCATCGTCGATCTCGTGCAGCAAAGGAAACGAAAATGGCCCGGGATCAGTTTTACCTAACTTTACCGAGCAACAGCTCGATGCAGTTTTTTCCGGAGAATCGGACGTGCTGTTACATTACACAGTTACCGCGTCAGATCCAATTAACGGGTGAATGGGAAGTCGGGCTGGCCGAGATCCACTATCCGCTTACGTTTGAACACCCGCCAGGGTACGTTCCACCGAAAGATGAAACGGCTCCCTGCGTAACGTATTGCGGTTCAGCTGAAGATGGTGTAGTTGTGACATCGGAGTGCAAGGTATCCGAAACCAACAAATCATCAAAGATCCCTGGCTGTCAGATGTTTATTTATTGCGACCTAGTGGAACCACGCATCGTTGGAGACGTTTACGCACCGCTGTTACGAGTCATTCAAACATGTGGTAAAGACAGCACCTCACGAGGCGAATCAGAGATAAAAACCTTATCACCGCTGTACTACGTGCCACTGATGCTGACCAACTTTCATACCATCGAAATCGATATAAGAGATCAATTCGGAAGACCAGCGCCATTCGCGCGCGGGACTTTGACGGTTACGCTGCACTTCAGACGAGTTCAGTAATTGGATGAAATCACGTTAAAACGGGGGGTAAGGAGTTACGCGGCAAAAATAAAAAGAGAAAGAACACCAGGTACAACATGACCCATTACGCGCATCATTACGAAGCTCAACTTGGCGGTGGAGGCATAGAAACGGTTTACCGAGGTGCACCACATCAGCGAGGACACGGAATCGGGAGCTTCTTGGGAGGCCTGTTTCGTCGAATATTTCCGTTGCTGACCAGTGGTGCCAGAGCGGTCGGAAAAGAGGCACTGCGTGCAGGGATGAACGTTATGTCTGATATAAACAACGACACACCGTTCAAACAGTCAGTCAAGAGGCGAATCGCAGAATCGGGACATAATTTGAAGAGAGCTGCTGAAGAAAAGATTGATAAACTCATGAAGGGGTCCGGTTATAAAAGGCGTGCCGTAGGATT
Organism: Diprion similis; assembly: GCF_021155765.1. Taxonomy (NCBI): domain Eukaryota; kingdom Metazoa; phylum Arthropoda; class Insecta; order Hymenoptera; family Diprionidae; genus Diprion; species Diprion similis. The sequence continues at coordinate 3,455,774 of NC_060106.1, read as the reverse complement.
AGCGCGTCAGTCAAACATCACCCGCGTGAACAGTCTTGTCGACGCGCGACGAACAGCTGGTACAACGGGAAAAATTAGACGGAGAAGGTCGAAGAAGAAAACAACGGCAAAGACACCCAAGCAGGCCGAAACCACCAAGAAAACAAAACGGAAAAAGTGTTGTAAAAAACGGGCCCTTACAGACATATTTGGACCCCGGTAAATCCACGCGCCGCACGCCTACAACGTAAACATCAGCAATGGCCTTCGTGCACGCGCATTCGGGTGAGTGTATGAAGTCGGAACTGGAATTATTTTCTCTACCACCAACGCAGACGTCTATTGAGGCTGGTCAATGGGTACACTACAAGCCCGTATCATCTCTAACCGATGATTCCCCGATTGAATTTGTTGTTCCTGGAAACAGCGATGAGTACATCGACTTGGCACACACTATGCTTAGCGTACGAGTGAAGTTACAGCCATCGGCTCCGGTCACCCCAGCAGGCGAAGGCAACGCACCCGCTCCGCACGCCACTCCGGTAAATAATCTGCTCCACTCAATGTTCAATCAAGTCGATATATTCTTCAACCAAAAACTAGTCTCCCCAGCCAACAACTCTTATGCCTATCGAGCGTACATAGAGACCCCACTGAATTACGCACCTCACGCCAAGAAATCTCATCTTTCATCGGCACTATGGTACGACAGCGAGGAAGGAGTATCAGATGTATACGACGCCGACGCTGCCGGTGCGGATCGCGGATTCATCGAACGCAAACGGATCATGAGCAATGCCCGTACCGTTGATCTCATTGGTCATCTACACTGCGACGTATTCAATTAAGACAAATTTTTACTCAACGGTGTGGAACTGCGTCTTCGCCTCGTGAGATCGAGAGATAGCTTTTGCATCATGGAAGCCGAAAATCGCCACAAGCTACACATCCTGGAAACTTCGCTGCTCGTTCGTCGGGTGAAGATCAGCCCCGGAATCTTGTTGGCGCATGCACGGACACTAGCCAAAGGTACAGCAAAATACCCCGTGACCAGAGTCGAGGTGAAATCCTTCACCATACATGCAGGAGTACAAGCAGAAACGCTGGACAATGTGATACTCGGTCAGCTACCGAAACGAGTGATAATCGGTTTTGTCAGTAATAAAGCCTACAACGGAGACAGACAACGCAATCCATTCAATTTTCAAAACTACTCTCTGAATTTCCTCTCGCTGTACGTCGACGGAGTGCAAGTTCCATCGAAACCGCTACAGATGAACTTTGGCAAAGACGATCTCTACGTGGACGCCTATCACACCCTCTTCTCCGGTACGGGGATTCATTTTCTGAACGACGGAAATGGTATCAATCGACAACAGTTCGCCAAAGGAAATTGTCTAATGGCGTTTGATCTAACTCCCGATCTCTTCGCCAACTGTCCGTCTCACTGGACGCTCATCAAACACGGAACTCTCAGGGTCGAAGTGCGCTTTGACGAAGCCCTCAAAGAGACTGTGAATTGCCTGGTGTACGCTGAATTCGATAATCTGATTGAAGTGGATGCTGCACGTCAGGTCATTACAGATTTTTCGGGGTAAGAGTTACTCCTCTCCCAGCTCGGGCGCTGTCGCGACACAGCAGGTGGTGACTTCCGCTAGAGGGGACGCGCTCACTCCTCCACTCCAACGTCTTCAAGGGGAGCAACAGGCCAGTTGGAGACATCGGATAAACACGGCTGCATATTGTAGTGTACTACATTATCGATGTTACCGACTAAGCAAACGGGGCTAGTTCGCTTTGTATAGCGCCACTTGTGTTTAGCGTACCTGACGGATACACTTCCTGCCTCCAATGCCTCCCCATGTGATCGTTGTAAAAGACACACGTGTTCCTCGTCAGTTCTTATAATAAATATATATCTAGTAATATGCAACAATTAATCTGTGTAATTTATTGACTAACGACGCACGGACACCACAAATGGCGACGAGGGTAAACTTGAATAATAATTGAAAGAGTAATTAAAGGACTAATTCGCGAATTACGGAGTCAAGAATAAACGTGCAATAATGACGGAAGCAGCGATACGGCAACAGTTGGCTGAAATTGAGGAACAAAAAAGACAATTGGAACAGCAGCGATCACAAATTGCACGTGAGCATCAACGAATGGTAGAGGAAAGTGCGACTATTACTAATACAAGGGCGCAATTACGTGAAGCTACAGTGTATTTGTCGGAATTGAGGCAAAATATGGCGTCCACGACCATGGGTCAAATTGGTCAGTTGAAAGAATTTGACATGAAAGAAGACTTCGAGCTATGGATCGAACGTTTTGAACAATTTGTTATAATTAATAATGTAATAGAAGTGAAGCAAAAGTCGCTATTTTTAACATTAATCGGTACACAGGCTTATTCATTATTACGAAATTTGTGCGCGCCGGTTTTACCGTCCGGAAAGACATTAAGCGAATTGCGTACAGTGTTGAAAGGACACCTACAGCCAGCACAAAGTGTAATAACAGTTCGTTACAAATTCAAAGAGTGCCGTCAAGAGGACAATCAGAGTATTAAACAATACTTAGCGAATTTAAAGCAAATTTCAATCTTGTGCGAGTTTGGAGACAATCTTGAGTCCAGTTTGCGTGACCAGTTTGTATGGGGACTAAAAAGTGCTGCCATTAAAAAACGATTGTTAGGTGAAGCTGGCCTAACATATCAGCGGGCAGTTGAGTTGGCAACAGCGCTCGAATCGGCGGCAATAGATGTTGTCCAGATAGGTGGTTCGACATCGGATAAAGGTCAGCCTTTTCACAACATCAGGACGTACCCGAAATCAAAAACATGGAACCAAGGACGCAACGGTTCGGATTTGTCAACAACTTGTTCGTGCTGTGGGAGACGGAATCACCAGACAAAGGACTGTAGATACAAAAGGTTTCGTTGTAACATATGTAATAGACAGGGTCATTTAGCCACAATGTGTCACAATAAGAGTAGCAATCGTAATCAGAACTGTAATGTGAGCAAAGGGAGAGCTTGTAAGAATAACGGTAATTTTGCGAATTTTAAAGGCAAGGAAAATTTTAAAAAGAAGGAAAATCATAATTTTATTGACGAAGCGCATGATTTTGAGGACGATTTAGAAACACTTTTTCATTTAGATGATGATGATCAAGGAAAAATTGTAGAGAGTAACGTAGCTAAAACTGCGCCAATTTTAATAAAATTAAAGGTTGAAAATGTTATGTTGAATTTTGAAGTTGATACGGGCTCTGCAATTTCAGCTATTTCAGAGAAAATTTATACAGAGGCCGAAATTTTGAAACGGTTGAATTTGTTACCGACAAAACGTTACTTTAAGTCATATCAGGGAGATATAATGGTTCCATTGGGCTTGTTAATAGTTAATGTAGAATATAACAATATTAGTTTTAAGAATTTTGAAATGTTTGTGTTTAAGGGCAACAGTACACCAATCGTAGGTAGAGAATGGGTGCGGAATCTGGGTTTGTTTAAATTGAATTTTGGGGAACAATCTGACCACGGAATCAATTACTGTCAAGATACTAAATTTGCAATTGACGAGGTGATGCATGAATACAGCGATGTATTTACCGATAAGCTAGGGAGATATACAAAAAAGAAATTTAAACTTGAATTGAAAGAAAACGTGACTCCGGTATTTTGCAAACCGAGACCGATACCATATGCTTTATTACCTAGAGTTGACAAAGAGATTGATAGATTGGTTAAAGATGAAATTTTATTTCCAGTGGATGACAGTGATTGGGGAACACCTATTGTTCCGATTGTTAAGAAAGATAGCGGCGATATTCGCTTGTGTGGTGATTTTAAAATAACACTGAACCCAAATTTAAAAAAAAACAAACACCCGATTCCGCGTGTTCAGGATTTACTTGTTAGAATTAAAGAAGGACAATTTTTCTCAAAAATTGATCTATCAAGAGCGTACCAACAGGTTGAGTTGGACGATGAGTCAAAAAAATTAGTTGTGATATCAACCCATAGAGGGTTATTTGCGTATAACAGATTATGTTTTGGAGTTTCTCCAGCTCCTGGGTTATTTCAAGAGGAAATGGGAAAGATTTTGAAAGGAATTGAAGGTGTTGTATGTTTTTACGACGACATTTTGATTGCGGGTCAAACACGTGACACTCATGATGAACGATTACAAGAGGTATTAAATAGACTTAGAGACTGCGGATTAACAGCACAAAAAAAGAAATGTGAATTATTTAAAACTGAAGTACAATTTTTAGGATATGTAATTAATAAGGAAGGTATTCACATTTCTGAACGACGAATTAAAGCAATTTTAGAAATTCCTGTTCCATCAAATCAGAAACAATTAAGAGCTTTCTTGGGTGTGATTAATTTTTATGCTAAATTCATCAAAAACTATTCTGAAATAGTTAGTCCTTTATATGAACTATTACAAAAAAACGTTCAATGGTCATGGACTAAAACTCGTAATGATGCATTTAGCAAAGCAAAAAAATGTTTAATTTCACATAACGTCTTAGTTCATTTTGATACAAATTTAAAAGTTAAATTAACGTGTGATGCTTCACCAACTGGAATTGGGGCGGTGTTAGCGCATGTGTTTGATAACGATGAAATCAAACCCATAGCTTTTGCTTCGCGAATGTTAACTAAAGCTGAAAGGAATTACTCACAGATTGACCGAGAGGCTTTGGCAATAGTTTTTGCAGTTAAAACATTTCATCAGTTTCTTTATGGCAGACATTTTGAATTAGAGACAGATCATAAGCCATTAATTCATATTTTTTGAAAAAAAAAAGGTATTCCGCAAATGGCGGCAAGTCGTCTGCAACGCTGAGCTGTTATATTGTCAGGTTATGATTTTAATATTGAGTACATTAAAGGAATTGATAATATAAGTGCAGATTTTCTATCTCGAATGAATTCGCAAATTAAAGAGGAAGGGAATGAAGATAGTGAAGAGTTTACATATCTTAATTATATTTTAGATGATATACCAACAATTGATGACCAAATCGTGAGTGAAGAAAGTGAAAGAGATGCAGTTTTGAGTAAAGTTATTAGTTTCGTTAAGTTTGGTTGGCCAAAAGAAACTAGTAGTGAATTTAAATCTTTTGAGAATCGTAGAAGGGAATTGACGATTGAGAATAAGTGTTTAATGTGGGGACACAGGGTTGTTATTCCTTGTACCCTACGTAGTCGAATGTTGAATGAGTTACACGAAATTGATATGGGAATTGTGCGCATAAAGTCACTGGCAAGGTCGTATATTTGGTGGCCTGGCATCGATAGAGATATTGAAGAGATTTCCAAGTCGTGTGTTCTGTGTTTGGAGAATGCCGATTATCCTCCTAGAGCTAGATTACATCCGTGGAGTTGGCCAGACGCTCCAAACCAACGACTTCACGGGGACTTCCTTGGTCCAATAGATTCTCAAATGTATATAGTAATTTTAGACGCTTTCTCAAAATGGTTAGATGTTAGACCCATGAGTGATATTACTTCTAAGCAAACAATATTGGTGTTAAAAGATTATTTTACGACGTGGGGTTTACCTGTTAAATTAGTTACAGATAATGGTCCTGCTTTTACTTCAAAAGAATTTATGGAATTTCTTGTGAAATATGGAGTTATGCATATACGCACAGCACCATATCATCCAGCATCCAATGGTGCAGCAGAAAATTCTGTCAAAACCTTCAAAAAGAAATTTAAGATATTAGTTAAATCAGGGCTAGATAAACAGGAAGCCTTGTTTAAGTTTTTGTTCTATTATCGTGCTACTCAACATTCAACGACGGGTTATAGTCCTGCGGAATTACAAACAGGTCGAGCTTTTCGTACGCGTCTAGATTTACTTAGACCAACACTTCGGAATAAAGTCCAAGTAAGTCAAGAAGCTCAACAGCGTAATTTTTGCGGAATTCGCTGTGTGCAATTTGAAGTTAATGAGAAGGTTATGGTGAAGGACTATAGTTCTAGTTCATGGATACTAGCTACTGTAACTAGTAAACTTTCTCCGGTCACATACCAAGTCATAGCTTCAAATGGTATAGTTTGGAAACGTCATGTAGACCAAATAAAAAAATGTACTCAAGAAATTAGACCAGTTGTACAAAACGTTGAGATTAAAGAACATCAACCTGGTAGGCTAGGCAATGATAACACGGTAATGCCATCTGTAACTAGAGATAAGAATGTAATAGTAGATAAGGTAATTCAAGAAGTAGAGATAGAGACTGAAAATCACCCAAAACTTGTAAATAATTCTAACGAAAGCTGTGTTATTAATGATAAATTTAGTTGTAAGGAAATACCAAATGTATTAGAGAATAAGTTGATAAATGCGACAAAATGTGAGAGAGCAATTATGTCTAAAAAAAGAAATCCAATTATGCATAAAAATGTAATGACGATACCGACGTTGCGTCGCTCAAGTCGTACTACGAAACCACCTCAACGCTTAGACTTATAATATTTTGTAATGATGGATGTATCTAGAGAGAGGAAAATTAATGTAAAAGGGGAGGAGTGTAGTGTACTACATTATCGATGTTACCGACTAAGCAAACGGGGCTAGTTCGCTTTGTATAGCGCCACTTGTGTTTAGCGTACCTGACGGATACACTTCCTGCCTCCAATGCCTCCCCATGTGATCGTTGTAAAAGACACACGTGTTCCTCGTCAGTTCTTATAATAAATATATATCTAGTAATATGCAACAATTAATCTGTGTAATTTATTGACTAACGACGCACGGACACCACACATATAAAACGCCTCACGCAACTGCAATGCCGAGTCAGTCAGCATTCAAACTACACCGCGACAGCATCGCTCTTGCAATCTTTGTTCACTCGAGTACGTTCGCTGAAGCTCAAGTATGGATTACGTGATGGATATCCAAGGGATTCGAGATGTCTACGGCAAATTCATACCGAAAGAAGTGGCAGTCGTCACCCTCGATCACCGCTACTCGGCACACTGGCTAGTAGAACCACCATATCCCTTCGCGGATCTGCCACTTAAAGAACGTGCCGTAAATAATTACGTTACCTGTTACCATCACGGCATCGAGTGGTTCGAAGGTGACATCACTCTGCTTCAACTAGCCGTTAATCTACGAGAAATCGCACGTAACGCTCATTGTATTGTTGCCCGCGGACGCGAGAAATCGAAATATATTGAAAATGTTACTGCGCGACAAGTATTGAACTTGGAGGACCTCGAATGCCCGGCATTCGGCAAGCTGGAACGTTCTTCAGAATGGTGCTTCTTCCATGGTGTGAAGAAGGAGGAATTTTTCGCCTGCGCGACGAACAACGCACTCAAACTCAAAAAATGGGTCATCAGCAACGACATTTTAACTAAATACGAGTATACAGAAGCTGCGTCAGTCAGTAAGCACAGCATCACCGGAGAGAAGTGTTCGTCCAGTCATCAGGCCCCCCAACCACCACAGAGAAATTCATCGCTAGGAGCTGTCATACCAGAACCAGACGCTTCATCGGAAATCTCTCCTGATTCACCCAGACCTACGTCCGATAGCGTAATTGCCGCTCCCTACGAACTGCGTACTACTACTACGAGCGGCTCGAATACCCCCCCTTACAATCTTCCGCGCGTGGTATGATTATCTCCGATAACGAGGACGAGGAAGAAGAAGAAGAAAAAGACGCGCAAAATGGACAGTCTACAGATATGGAGCGCGATGCCGACGATTCCGAACGGGAGGACCGGGGTTTTTGCAGCGGATCAGATACCCCTCATCTGGACACGCCCGACAGCCATTGTATCAAACACCGATGACCACACACGACCCGGTAGCCACTGGGTGGCATTTTTCGTCAGTTCCTCGGGACACGGAACATACTTTGACAGCTTCGGATTACCGCCATTCATCCCTCACCATAAGCGGACTTTACGAAGAAATTGCAGACGATACGCCTGGAACGACAGACAGCTTCAAAGCCTCTCTTCTGATGTATGTGGACAATTTTGTATTATGTTTATGCACTTTATGGTTGCTGGTTTTTCTCTGCGGCAGTTTCTCAATATATTAACTTCTGACCTCAAAAGAAACGATCGTATCGCAGAATTATTCCACATCCGACTAGCCTATGTCTCGAAGCGTAAAAGCTTCAGTATTAATTCGAACAATGTTGTACCTCTAAAAATTGTAATGCCGCTAGCGTATAAGACTGGTAAATAAAAAAAAAAAAAAAGAACCCTGCTACCATATCGTGCGTGCGTGCGTGTCTGTGTGTGTGTGTGTGTGTGTGTGTGTGTGTGTGTGTGTGTGTGTGTGTGTGTGTGTGTGTGGGTATAAGAACATTGCAATTGTCATTGATTCGTTACGTATTCATACCCGCTCTACCTTCGCATTTATTTGTATCCGTAATGTCTGAATAAACCTGTAATAAGTTTAATTTGTATACGCCGTCGCATCGTCTTTGTTTCCATTTTCTTATCCATCCGCATCCTCGTATAAGTATATATATATATATATATTATTATTAAACTTATAAGTAAGCCTTAGGGTAAATACTGGCGGGGTAAGGTCAGTGACACGAGCAACCGCCGCAAAGAACAGGGCTGAAGGAAGAACGAGTCCCGTTCGTGACGTAGGCAGAGAGTCTGGGTCAGCATTTGGGTAAAGGAGGATGAGGAGGAGGAAGTGACTGCAGTCGTAGACGTCCATGGCACAGAGTTCGCTTCGTGGTCAGAGGTAGCGGGTAGAGGGGTTCATAGCCCAAAGTCTGTCTCGCGGCCAGGGGTACGAGGTGAGAGGAAGGAGTCCGTCTCGCGGATAGGGGATCCGGGGTAAAGGGTACACACTCAGCAGCCTTCGCATGGAGTCCGGAATCAGTTTTGGTGGTCAGGGGTCGCAGGGTAGGGGAACAACACCCGAAAATCGCTTCTGGTCAAGGGGGTAGCGGGGAAAGGGTTGACGGGCCATAGAAGCCTCTAGACGAAAATCGCTCGTAGGCAAGGGGTGACGGGGAACAGGAATGATGTCCCAAAATCCGCTCCTTGGTAAGGAGGTGGCGGGGGAAGGGGTACGCGCCCCAAAGTCACTCCTAGGCGAGGGGCGACGGGCGAAGGGGTACGCGTCCCAAAATCCGCTCCTTGACGAGGGGTGGCGGGGGAAGGGGAACGCGTCCCAAAGTCACTCCATGGCGAGGGGCGGCGGGGGAAGGGGAACGCGCCCCAAAGTCACTCCTAGGCGAGGGGCTGGCGCCAGAGAGGGGCGGGAGGGGGGGTTTGTTGTGACGCCCCAAAGTGCCCCCATACTACTTATATCATATACGGGTATTGTCAATTTATCTTTACAATGATAAGTGATTCAAAGTTAGCATGTGTTGAAGAGCTCAAGAAAGAAAACATTTTAACAAATTCACAAAAGCTATTCGTAGTCCATATATTAATTCATTTCTTCACTTAAGCATAAAATTTTTTCCACCGTTTATTTGCCAACATCTAAGCTCAAAAATACGATTTTTCGATTGCCATTGTTCATAAGATAACGCTACGCCTCCGGAACAATTCAGATCCTTGAGATGACGAGTCGGACTCACCATGTCCCTGAACTTGTGTGTCAGATGTTTGGAATTCGGATTATTAGAATGACATGAGATAAACTTTAGTAAGAAAAAAATTATGATTCTCGACCAAAATTGAAATTGTTCCGAAGTTTTTACAGTGGTCTGTATGAAGATTGAATGAATTACCTGAAATTTTGTGTAACTGCTGATATCAGCTTATGCTTTTATATGTATAACGCGAGCGTGTTTTACGCGTTTTTCCATGCGTGTTTTCTGTACCCAAACTACCTGTTTCTATGAGGGTCGAGTGAGTCTGCTAATGTGCATGTGCGCACTACTGAAAAGTCCACTTTTCACTCCTAGGATTTAAAAGTGGTCTTTTCAGTACTGCGTTCACGCGCTGTCACGATAAACACAGCGAAAAAACCAGACATAACCGATCCTAACCTCAATTTTGTGCTTCGTGAAAAAACGCGTGATATACTCTTGTTATATAAAGAATTGTGCGAAACAAGGAGGCAGCGGTCTGTTCGGCACTAGTATTTGCAATATTCGTCTTCGTCTCGCACAAGCATACTCGCCAATATACTATTATATGTAATAAGAAATTCCCAATAGGTACTCTTATGCATCATGTAAAATTATATTAACAATGTTTCGGAAATACTGTGAAATCGAATTCCATATTGTCTGAGCTGAACTGAAGGAGGTAAAAATCAAAACGATTGAAAATCAATGAATGTACAAGTGCGAATGATGAGTTTTGGAATTTACAGTCTCTTCTTGGTTGGTGTCTGAATATTTTTGAAACCTTTTAGCTATAAACCGAGATTTATGAATTTTTCGTAATTATTATCGCATCGTTTATTTCCTACCCTAGAATATGACAACGTATAATTAATAATTTGTATCTCTATGAAGTTATATTCAGTGTTTTTCAAACAGATTGAGGTTATTGATAAATTAAATGTATCTAATTCATGTACACGGTATGTTTAGAGTGTTCCTAGAATCATGGCCATCGATTATCATCACCATCGTAATCTTTATACTAGAAGTATCAAGCAGAGGAAGCCATTTCAATTCTGCATGGTGTTTCTATTCAGAAAACATTAAAGTTTCTCGGTCGAAATTTTTTATGATTTTTATGGAACTCATAAATTAATTAAAAAAAAAAACATTTTTTGGGTCTGTAATTTTTCTCACATTTATTTTAAGTATTCAAATAAAAAAAAAAATATTATACAATTTTTTAAATGATTTCCCAGAAGTGTTTTTTGCAGCCTCATGGAAGCCATTTGGAAAATGTTTATCCGCTTGCGCGTACGACTGTGGCTCACTGTAACGTATGAAAAAAAATGTTTTCAGAAAAATTATGGCTATGACCACACGGAAAAAACTCTCAACTTGAGTGTATATTTGTACCTATGAGAAAAAAGTTTAGGGTACGACACCCAAATTGAGGGTTTTTTCTGTGAGGGTGGCCCCAGTCTAAACCACGATCATCTTGTTTAGACAAAAACTAACAAAATGGTGGACCTCCAAAGTGGTGGTTGTCTTAGAAATAGCATTTTTTGTTTCGTAGTGATACGTGAAAAATTGACGTCATGGTTAACCAATCTTTTTTTTTTCTGGTCTATACTAAGACTATAGTCATACTTTTTCTAAAGATTTTTTTTTTCTTCAGACGCTCCAGTAAGCCGCAATCGCGCACGCCAGTGGATCAAAATTTTCCAAAAGACTCCGATAAGGCTGCAGAAAACCGATTAAAAAATTATTTTAAAAATGATGTGAAAGTTTTTATAGTTTTTAAGGATGTAAGCTTTATGTAAAATAATGACAGTATCAAAATTTTTTTTTCCAATTCATTCATCAGCTTCATTAAAATTGTTAAAATTTTTGGCCGAGACAGTGTAATGTCCAGTTAAATCATTTACCCAATAATCCTCTACTCGTTCTCCAGATCCTTGTATGTCTTCGATTGAAAATCTTTCACACGTTCATGTACAAATTATAAAGAATGCCGAAAGCATAGTAGGGTATTTGAACACATCTTCTACGCTCCTCAGAATATGAGTTATATCCCTTCGAATTTGGTAGCAGGCACGCAAAGTCATCTAAACTCTTATGTCATTGATCTAGATACATATCATACGTAATTGGGGAGGTTGTTAATTTTGTAAAATTCACATAATACTTACATAGCTACAAAATTTATATTATTCACGCGTACCGTGAAAATTATGAAATGTCCTTATCGCGTTTTCGTTTATTACGACAGAACAATGTGTTTGGTGCAAAGCGCTAGCAATTAAGTCCAAGAGGACAGGGAACACACTTTACGTTTTCAAACAGCTTTCATGGATATTAACGTCGATACATGTTAAAAAAATAGTGAAGTTTTCTTTTTTTCCTACTTAGATTTACGTGAGAGTTGCCATTTTTTCGCGGAAGATGCAAAATTTCAGATTCAAAATATGCAAAGATCTGACGAATAAATAAAATGTAGCTTATTTATTTATTTAATCAAGTGTATATAAAAATTGAGTTGGCCATAGTTTGAGTGAAACTGCTTACCTATTATACGTAACATTATATTACATTATATTGTAATTTTCCAACTCTTCAATATTTTTATACATATATTAATTATGGCACCATTGATGTGTCTTGGGGAAATCTTAAAAGTTACTGTGCCGATGTGATTAAAAATTTGTGATGGAAGTCATCGCCCTTCATTTTACAGGTTCGCTAATTTATGGTAGTCTAGTACTACTTCAACAGCTTCCTTAATATTTTATATGTCGTATGTCCATGAGGAAAGTGCGCACCCTATGCGCGTGCGTCAAGTCATTCGAATTTGACATACATACGGTATTTGTAATACATATCTGTATGCATGCATGCATATAAACGCACAAATATTGATTAAATATCTTCTAAATTGGTTTTTGTCACCTTATCAGTCGTGTGTCGAGATGGCGTGAGAAAAAGGTGTCATTTACATAGTTAGCTTAATTATCGTGCTTTGAAGAGCCTTCAAGAACTTAGTAATAAAAAATCCAAATTCAGACATTATTGGATCTCAATATGTGTACTTCCGTTTATTTTTTTGCTCCACTCTGTCCTTAAGGACCATTAAAAGTGAATTGTATTGTCTGGAAGTTGAAATATATGTGTGCTACCATTATTATTATTCGGATTATTATTATTCATCATTATTGTTATTAGTTCAATTATCATCGTTGATATTTTTTTATATTATATAGGCATGTATGAAGCTAATTAGACATTCTTCTAATAATTCCGCTACCGTTTACCATTAAAACTTCTACATCTCTTACAATTGCTAGACAAAATTTATAGAATATACATATATTAATAACACACTTCACATTCACACACGTGAATCAGAATTTTATTTATACTTGCGTGCACTCACATCACAATTTTGTCTCTTCATTGCTTCAATTCTGTTTGGATCATCCTCTATCATAATGATGGCGAAGACAATAATAATGGTAATGGTAGAAAGTAATCTTGACCTCCTTGTAATATGTTAAATGGAATCTTGGATATGTAGGTCAATTATTGACAAAAAAAAGGTTGGTGTCAACGTTTCGACTCTGTGGTTGGAGTCATCTTCAGGGCGGATAATTTATTAATTCATCTGCGGATGATATCAAGAATTACAAACTGACTTGCAACGTATCGATGAGTCAACCATACCATATATACACAATAATGCGAACTAACCTTGGAACAGTATCAAACAAGCTTATTCCGACCAAGGGTCATATAAGCTTTACAATTAACGGCAAGACGGCACAATTATTGATGGGTATACCCATCGACTAGAACACCAAAAATTACAAATACCATTATAGTAGTAAATATTCGAGAATTTCAGTGAGGTACAGAGCACCTATTTGTTCGGATCGCTTTATCGCGTTTAGCTGCACGATCTAGTAGATACGCGTTACACCCTGTAAGACACTTACTAGCAGATGAAAAAATAAGTGCTTCTTAGTTTCCGATGCACTACAACATGCCTGAATTGGATCAAAATCGGGGGGGTCAACCGACCTAGGATTTCGTGTGAGTGAAGAGCCCTTGTCAGTATTTTATGGATAAGTGATGAAATTCAACTACTGTGACTTCACTTTTTTGATAATATCTTTTTGCAATACTGTGCATTAAATTTGATTTTATGCACTGTTACTAATGTGATTATCAGTCTTGTTAAGAAGAATTCATAAATTGGATGAAGAGTAAAAAAACAAAGTCCATTGATGAAAAAGTTCGCGTGGCATATTTTCATGAACTAACTTCGACATATAAATCTTCTGAAAAAAATGTCAATCTCGGTAACTATCAGAAATTACTTACTTATTTGACGAAGATCCACATCAACCATGTATCAAAAAAACTTAAATTTTTAAATCGAGTGAAATCAACAAGTTTCATAATGAGGCTCTGGATAATCCGTATTTTGTGTCCAAGGTTGCTTCAATTCTCTGCTTACATAATGCGTGCAGGAGAGAAGAATTGCACAAATTAGCAATGAATAATATTAAGATACAAAAATCATTTGTGATTGTTAATATTCCTGAGCTAAATCTTTTCATAAAGGCGACAAATACGTATAGTTGAGACCTTCAAATGTAAACAATAACAAGTTTTTTGTTTACTATCGGAAAGGCAAGTGTATTAATCAAAATATTGACATTGATAAGATTGGTAGTATGCCTAAGATCATTGTTACATGGTTGGAATTATACGATCCCCATCAGTATAATGGGCACAGTTTTTGACGATCTTCAGCTACTTTATTTGCAGATATGAGAGCCAACATAATAATTTTAAAGCATCACGATGGTTGGAGAGCATCGCACGCAGCTGAAGGATGTGTCAAGGATTCGGTGAATAATAAAAGAAGAATGTCACAGAAAATCACAGATTCTATAGACGAAGATTTTAATATTACAGCTAATTAGAAATCAAGAACTGTTGACAACAAGAACCATAAAGCTTCAGGGACTTCAACAACAGTAATAGCTATAACAAAAAAATCACAATTCTGTAACTATTAATCCAAATAATTGTAATATATCGTATGTGATACCAGATATTGTGTTTTCATATTGTTACAAAGGTTGAAATTACCCGTCTCCCCCCTTTTCAAGGATCTAGTAGTCATCATAAAAAAAAGACACGTAAGATACTCATATGTTCTAAAATGAATAAGGTTAGTGTAAAAACCGATATTATTGTAAAAAACAGTCTTGTCTTAGACGTAAAAGCTATCTGACGTTTCTTTAATAAACCATATATTTTAAAACTGACCCACAATTTTATTTGTTACATTGCCCAGTGTAACAATATGGCTTATAAATTCTTTCAGTTTTTTTCTATAATTCTATACACTTATGTCAATAATGATTCGGGAAACAGATAACGAAAAGCGGAAACGTGTTCAGAGATGCATTAAAGAGAAGAAAGAAAGGTTTTGGGCAAAAAAAATAAATAATGAATGACAGGAACATTTCATGAAGAAATAGTTTTCTACTTTTATGAGTAATATTATTTAGATCATTTTGATAAAATGGTGGTTTCTTATTGATTATTATGCTTTTTTTATGCTAAAACCTTGTATTTTCCAAGAATACTGTACGTGATGGAGGGAAATGGAAGTCATCTTTGGATTTAGCACATTCGGAAGAACATAATATTCACCAAAAACATCTCATATAGATGAAAAAAAATCTTTGCAGACCTGTGTTATTGTGGTAATAATACTAATTTGAAATATTTTTCATATTAGTTTATCATTACGTTTACATCAAACATGAAAATGAGACTTATTATTGTGGCATACTGATAAAGTGACGTCACGTGGTACGGCTCAATGTATGATGTTGGAGCCGAGACAAGCCCGAGGGCTACTCAAAACTCACTCTCTTACGAATCAGTGGCCAGGGCACTACGCGGAGTATATTACTAAACACATAACCGGTGGTTACAGAGTATAATTTTGCTTTCCCCATTGCCCACACGAGGGATACAACAATCATGAAAAGAAATTTTAATTATGTTAATCCTCTTTATTGTTGGTGAGCGTGGTGGTTAATTCAGTGGAAATGTCGTCAAATTTGAAAGGAGCAAAACTGACGTAACGGAAGATAGACTTCGTACTTCAACTTTGGTTGTCAGTAAATCATCCACGAGGCCTCCGGAGCTGGCCATCTCAAGGAGATGGTTTTCCCTCTGGAGAAATCAGAATTGTGACAGCCCCGCGAGACAGTGGCTGAATGTTGCGTATCGATTGGTTCAGTCAGCACATCCTTGAGCCCGCGCGTCGGTCGGTAATGGTTACGCAATCTTGTGACACCTCCGTAACTTGTCGTCTCAAGAAGACGGTTTTCCCTCTGAAAAGGGTTGTGATCGCCTCGCGAGATGGCGCCTGTTGGTACGATATGGTCGATTGATACATTCATGTGCATATCACTGACAATGAGATGTCAATAAAATATAATAATTACCGAAATGCGAACAATAAGCTCCTTTGATAAGAAATCGTTGCATTCAATCAATTCACTTTTGTACACGGTATACCCCCTCCCCTAGTTAGAGTCTATCGTAGTAGTAGTTGTCGGTTCAACTCGTAAACTAAGGGTTACTCTAGAGTTCGTCACGTCTGCGACGGCGCAGTTATATTATTACGCTTTATAATTAAAAAATGGTTATATTCGTTAGATTTTGATGTTTAATTTGACGTTTACATTTAACTTAATTGAAGTAATAAAAGAATATTATTTGAGGGGGGGGGGGGGGGGCGAAGCCTCTCCCAACCCCCCTACACCCCCACCAACCTACGCCCATGTACTAATAGTATAAAAGTTTTAAATCTAATTTTTTCATCATTGACCTCTGTTCTCAATTTTCCCCACAACATTGCAAAAAATATCGTATGAAACACATGCGTACATTTTACGCACTAGTTGCATAACATACTATTTTCACACCAGTCTAAGGCAGAAGATTTACAGGTCCATTTTTTCCAGTGGTATTTCCTAGAGGCCTAACTGAGTGGTATTGCGTAATTGTAACTCATCGTCATTCAAATTGAATTTCTTTCCATGCATCAATTGTGCTTCTACGGTTATGTGATACCGTCACTATATTATTTTATAGTTTCACCATACTCATGAAATGCACAAATAGAGCACCATGCGGCATCATATTTTCTTAGATTTGTGCTTTTTGTGTACTCAGGTTATTGTACCTATGCTCGATCATCTAAGGTTACGAGAGGTCGAATTTGGGTACTCTTACCATCAAATTCTATTCAACGCATTAATTGGTACTTAATTATGAAAGACTAAGGTTTCTGTGAGCGACAAAAATTGAGGAAGCACATTGTTGAAATATTTTTCGCTGATTCAATAAACTATTAATCACTCTAACGATCGTAGAACTAACGTGATATGAATTACTGCGTGATATTATAATATTAGTTTTCCATCAGAATAAAACTCGAATGATCTTATTGTCAACCATTAAATGATCTTATTTGTAATCATCATAGTAAACTGATTAAAAATTTCTCAAATTGTGAATAATAATGAGTTGAGGTATTGATCATAAAATCTCTCAAACTGTGAATAATAATGAGTTGAGGTATTGATCATAAAATCTCTCAAACTGTGAATAATAATGAGTTGAGGTATTGATCATTTTACTTTTCGCAATGATTACATTACTTTGCTCAGACGTCTTTCTTTGTTTTACTATGGGTATTTCGTCTAGAACACATACGTCATAGTAAAATTGTGTTGAAGTACGAAAGCATATACTAGGTCTATATAGATAAAAACAGGAGGAAAAATTTGAGGTGTGAACGTCCATATTTCTTTTCATTTTCATTAAATTCCACGGTTCAAAGTTATCATTTGTGATGATATAACCTAAGTTGAATAGTAGGCGCTCTAAATCATACTTGACTTGTGTGCCGTAATGTGTGCAATTGACTAGTTACGTCACAGCCACCTAGAATCAGATGTGAGACGGAAGAGAAGATCGAGGATAATTCACTCAATGAGAAGACGCCATACCTACCGAACAACTCATCCCTTGTTGCAGTCGCATAATCGTATTTAACCCGGGCTATTTATTAAACCTACCGAACTTGAAGTATTATTTCAACGTAACAAAACACTCGTAAATGAAAACGTGTCGTCGAGAAACACAATTAAATCACGCAGTTGATAATATTGTGAAATATAATCGGAGGCATCGCAGAATCACCGGGTGCACGACATCTCGCAACGTGGCTGACAAGATCTGGAATCATCGATAATGAAATCAACATCCATCTGAACCATCATCATGCCAATAACATCAGGCTAACCAATCTACTGAGCTGCTGCTAAATTCCAAACAGAAAAATGAGTTCATTCTAATTTATTTCAACCTCTGCAATGTCAAATAACGTCGTAAAATATAATCTGTTCCTCACCACGTTTTTCCCCCAGCTACCGAACTTGAATATTGATTATGTGGCATGATAAATCTTTGTAATCAACCGGCGTATTCTAATGTGTGTATGAGTGTGTGACGAATGAATGTTTAGTTATAGAATTTTTTAACTGCACCGAGCCTCACTGACGAAACCACCGAATCATTAACTTGTAAAACGACACAATGTGTGAATGAATATCGGTGATAAACGTCTATCATATAAATTGATTGAGATTTTTGACATCCTGATTTACCATTGAATAAATCAATTTCTGAGGTGAATGTATAATAAATTCACTCTATTTTGTTTATTCATATTCTTCATTTATTTTTCCTGTATTATAACCCAGGCTCAATATTTTTCAGCCTATTTCCTCCATTTATAGATCATCGTATTTCCATTTTATAAATTATATTATTATTATTATTCAAGTAAATATTCACACATTCAGACGCAATTCTTACGAATCTCAAACTATACTCTTCGGCCCCATGTTGGTGAACTTGTTGTGCAAAGTGTCGATCGGTGAGCGTAAAATGAACTTTTTCGCACATGGTGTGTAATATGAGAAGCCGTTACTCTACTTAAGGCGCCGCTGACCTGACTTGAAAATATCAAATCGTGACGTCATAAATACGTGCAGCGCATCTGAACGTTGAACGGTGAACTAAGGCCGCTGATTTCATTGGCTTGTTCTGTTAGATCCAACCAATGATGTCAGTTACAGATCGAGACATAGTTCTTGTGGACCATGAACGGGCTGCTGTCACATGAAAAACGCCGTTACGAATCGTGCCATATTTACAAAAAAATAACTGATAGTATAAGTTTTCCCGAATAAAGTGAGTGCTTTTGTACGTGGCTAACTGTCTGGTGAGAGTGAAAGAAATTGTGAAACAGTGCAATCAGTGAATATTCAACATGCGGTAGCTCCGATCGGCCATGTTTGTTTTGGCGTGATTTTATTCACTTCATTATTCTTTATTATAAACATTATCAGCGATTTGCATGACCAGTGACTGAGTTAGCCACGTACACTTTTATTCAAGCTTCAATTTAAAAATTTCCCGAGTAAGATGCGTGCTTCCGTTCTCGCAGGATTCGTAATGGCGTTTTCCTCGCTTCTGACGTCACGAAATATATATATGACATGCCATGTGATTGTCGCGACACTCATGTGAAAAAGTTCGCCTTACACTCTCGTCGCATAAATGACTATTATACTTTATAGTCTTCCAACGATAGATGATAGACACAGCAAACAATAATGTGGTTCCATCCACGTCACGATGCATGACTGATTAATGGGATAAAGTTCGACAGCGCATGCGTATAATACTAATGGCGAACCATCAGTATAAGATCGATACAGATTACGATTTAAGATATCCTGGTAGTCGAATACCTGTCAATTTTAAGGTTGTGCGATTAATCGATTATTCGAAACCGTTCAATATAAAATGGAAATTCTCTACTACTGTATTTATTAGGGTGTCGCAAGAAAACCGACAATTTCTTTTTTTGAGTCTCGTGTGACAAAATTTTCGTTTTTGATGTTTGAAGAGCCCACTCCAAAAGGCAGCTCGAAAAAAAAATTTTTAAGAGGTCACTCCACATTTTTTAAAACGTCAGAAATTGTCAGAAATCGATTTTTTTTTAAAATTTTTTTCTCGTTACGGTATAATTTTATCTATCTATCTATGTATAAAAAAAGGTTTTAATCGCTTGAAGTTAACGTTTTTAAGATTGACGTTTTTAAGATTAATGAAGTTAGCGTTTTTAAGATTGAAATTGTAATACGCATGAAGGTGGGTTGACGAGGAGGTGTTTGCCGTCGTCTAGGACCAGCGCTTCGTAGTCTATTAAATTATTGTGGTCCAGGTTGCCGGGAAGGTGTTTTACGTTGTCCAGGACCATCGCTCAGTAGTATTTGTGGTCCAGGTTGCCGAGAATGTGTTTTCCGTCGTCCAGGACTAGCGCCACTTAGTTTTCGTGGTCCAGGTTGCCGAGAGTATGTTTTCCACAATCCAGAACCAGCGCTCCGTAGAATTCGTGGTCCAGATCGATAGGAGGATGTTGATTGTCGTCCAGGACCAGCGCTCCATAGTTTTCGTGGTCCAGGTTGCCGGGAGTAGCGCTCCGTAGAATTCGTGGTCAAGGTGGATAGGAGGATGTTGATTTTCGTCCAGGACCAGCGATCCGTAGTTTTCGTGGTCCAGGTTGCCGGGAGTGTGTTTTCCGTAGTCCAGGATCAGCGCTCTGTAGTATTCGTGGTCCAGGTCGATAGGAGGATGTTGATTGTCGTCCAGGACCAGCGCTCCGTGGTTTTCGTAGTCCAGGTTGCTGGGAGTGTGTTTTCCGTAGTCCAGGATCAGCGCTCCGTAGTATTTGTGGTCCAGGTCAATAGGAGGATGTTGATTGTCGCCCAGGATCAGCGCTCCGTAGTTTTCGTAGTCCAGGTTGCTGGGAGTGTGTTTTCCGTAGTCCAGGATCAGCGCTCCGTAGTATTTGTGGTCCAGGTCAATAGGAGGATGTTGATTGTCGTCCAGGATCAGCGCTCCGTAGTTTTCGTAGTCCAGGTTGCTGGGAGTGTGTTTTCCGTAGTCCAGGATCAGCGCTCCGTAGTATCTGTGGTCCAGGTCAATAGGAGGATGTTGATTGTCGTCCAGGATCAGCGCTCTGTAGTTTTCGTAGTCCAGGTTGACAGGAGTGTGTTTTCCGCAGTACAGAACTAGCGCTCCGTAGCATTTGTGGTCCAGGATGACGGGAATGTGTTTTCCGTCGTCCAGGGACAGAGCTCAGTAGTTTCGTAGTCAAGGTTGCGAGGGGTCGTCCAGAAAAGGTACATTCCGAAATATACTTGCAGTATTGCCGACTGTGACGTCAGATAATCGCGTTCAGTTTTAAGTAGTCATGGTAGCAACAAAAATAATAGTTTTAAAAACGAGAGATAAATTGATTAAATCAGTGAAATGAGTGTAAAAGTTATAAATATGGTGCCAGGTGGGAATTGTTTATTCAGGGCGATATCACAGTATGTATATAATACTCAAGAGAATCACCTAAAGGTAAGGGAAGATATCGTTTTGTACGTTACTCAAAACTGGTGCGATTATGAAGGTTATATCGTGGGTGACGAATCACATAGATTAGCGGTTAAATCTACCATAGATTATAAGCGGTACATGGGTAAAGTCGTCCATGACCAGCGCTTCGTAGTTTCCGTGGTCCAGGTCGCCGGGAATGTATTTTCCTTCGTCCAGGAGCAGCGCTCCGTAGTATTCGTTGCCCAAGTCGAAGGAACCAGCGTATTCGTGGTCAAGGTCAGAGGGACGATGTTTTTCGTCGTCCAGGGGCAGCGCTACGAACTGTTTGATTAGGTACTTATCGGTACATGTCGCAGGGACGATGTTTTGCGTCGCCCAGAACCACCGCTCTGTAGCATTCGTGGTCCAGGTCGACGGTAATACGAATTCAGTAATCAAGATATAAGGTGCGATGTTTTAGAAACACAGAAGGGGACTTTTGCAGCCTAAAGATGAAAGTAATATAATAAAACACTGAATAAGGACATCTCTTATATTCACTCTATTCAATCGGGTGATAAGGTTAGTGTGGGAAACTCCAGAAAGTACACCTCTTACTCCCTGAACAATAAACGAATGAAACGCACGAAAGTGCGAGGCGCGAAGCGCCGAGTATCAGAGGCGCGCGTAGCGCGCCGAGCGAGGTTGGTGCGCGAAGCGCGCAGGGGCGGAGCCCCTAGTGGACCCAAAAAAAAGTTTTCTAAGGCTTCAGTTCAAAATTTGAATTTTTAGAGGTCGCTGATAATTTTTTTTAAATTTGCTGGTGCATTTCTTTAGATTTTTTCGAACGACTTTTTAATATTCATATTAAGATTTCATAAATTTTTTTTCTTTTATTTAGTAAAAAAAAATTGATAAAAATACACCACGACATGAATTAAAAATCAAACAAAATACTGAAAATACAATTTTCCTAATTTAACTTTTTGACGATTTTTGACATTCAAAAAAAATTTGAAGTGACCTCTTAAAATTTTTTTTTCGAGCTGTCCTTTGGAATGGTCTGTTAAAACATCAAAAACTAACATTTTGTCACACGAGACGCAAAAAAAAAGTCCGTTTTTTTGCGCCACTCTAATATTCATCAATTAACTTCTACAAAATTCACTAATCCAGATCTTTACTCATACCGATGGTGTGAATGAATTCGAGTTTGCCCTGAGACTTACACTATTAGAATGGAAGATCATGTACTAATATCATTTTTGTAGTTCTTTTCATTACTCAATATACGCTATTGTAGCGCGACTTAATAAGAGTGAGATTTTTATTCAGACATAAGCTACAGATTATGAAAAAACAAGAATAGAACGTATAAAAATAAACGTAGACTTGAATTATTACTGACAACAATAAGTTTCAAACAGAAAATTCACGATATAGTAGAATAGTTTTTCATGATTAGAAATTGGGACACGATCGTTCGTTGGTACATTTACCTCACTAGTGATTTCATAGTATGACTTCACAGTGTTACTTTGTTCACTGTGCGCAGAAACTAATTGTTAAATTAACTGGCGCTCTTATTTTACAACGAAATTAAATTTTAAAAATTGCCAGTCTTTTGGTAGTTGGTTATTGATTAAAGTGATTATTTCACAACGTGTTTAGAAAAGCTGCATGGCAATGCATCGTGGTGTGCGATACTACGGGAAGCGTAACGAATGATCTACAGCTGTGTCTCCTCCCCCCTCCCCCCTCCTCCCTACCTCCTTCGGATCCGAAAAGTCCAGAAACGTTACAGTACAGAACTGTATGGAGAGATGGACTCGTCGAAATCTAACGGAAATACCCTACCACCCGTCCTGCCCGTTCCAATTGATCAGATACCTCCAACGCCAAAAGCTTACAATCCACAAAGCTTACAATAGGACCAGTAGTCCGTATAATGTAAAAGAAAACAGACAGTTTCCCCACCCAATGTTCGAGCCTTCAAAGGAAACTGGTAAAAAAAAACTCTTGACAACACCCAAAAGAAAAAGTAACCGGTCTAATGAAAATCAAGAATGGTAATATTTGATGTGCTAACAATCACATGTGGAGGATATAATAAGATGTTTAGTTTGTAATACACAGGTGCACGAAAGGTGTGCAGGGGTTAAATAAGGAACGAAACGGTTTCCTTGCAATAACTGTGGATGAATGCAATAACTGCAGTATAGAATATGGAACATTCGGTTGTCGCAGTGTTTTCGTTTTTCATATTTTTGTAATAATCATTTTTTTTCAAGTTGGTATGAGAGAGTTTTGCAAGAGCTCCTTTTCTGAGTTACTAACAATTTATTTGAGGTTTTTATTTTGTTTTTATATATTTGAAAAGAAAGAGATGGTTTTGTTTGTCTATCGTATTTATAGACAAGATCAGCAGGTGTACTACGTCGATAAAGAAAGACTTTTATCTGGTTTTTAATTAGTGAAGATATTAGAGATATGTTATTCACAGAGTGTAAACTCAAAGAAGTTAATTTTTCTTTATGTCTGTGATAGTTTAAAAGAGATCAAAAGGTTCATCGAAAAAGATGTTTATGTAGTTTTTATTTGGTTTAGATCGAACAGATTGATTGTTTCGTTCGTCGCAGAATTGTGAAATTCAGAAAAAAAGATTGTTTTGTTTGTCATACTTTCAAAATGATAACCTATGTATCGTATAAGTACTATCTTATATAGTTCTATAACTTTTGAGACCGCCATTTTAAAAAAAATATTTGCTCATCCGTTACCAATTCATTATTTACGCCGATATATTAAAGTATTGGATTGTTCTAAATTCATTATTTTGGTGGTCCAACGGAGGTGACTGAGTGGTCCATTCATCGAGAGGGATTCTCACGAATGGGCTGAATGCAAGAAATAGGAAATCGGTTTTACCGAATCAAAGGTTAACAATAACCTTTTCCACTTTCGTATATTCTGTAGAAGAGGTTTAAATGAGAACATTCACCATTGTTTTTGGTTCTGTAACTGGAAACATAATATTTACTTCAGAAGTCCATCATTGGCACCTTTATCTTACTTGTTATTGTTAGAATAATTATGTCCAATCAGCTGGCATTCACTAGGACTTGCCTTTTACTCACGATACGAGAGAATCCGCCTTCTCAGAAAAAGAAGAGTTCTCAATGTCGTATAATTTGTGCCTGAATTAACAAACAGTACGGTTGTTTCACCTGAAAACCGATGTCTAAGGAAGTCGCTCAGATCAAAGGATACGTGTGATATTGGCTTCAGAGAAAGAGTTTACCCATAATGAATTTTGCGTTAGCAAAAAGTTGGGGCAATGGCCGATGTTGTGTCAAGCGTATGTCTACGAATGTCTTTCAACGTGCTACGCAGAAATGCTATAAGAACAAGATATCTAACTAATGATATGAGATTAATTAGATAAAAATAATTGGAAACCTTATTATTGATTCTACTATTCAATACATCATGTATCTGAGTATTACAGCAACTGTTCGACAAAGTGATTTGTTCTCTTAATCTCCGAATCAATCAGTTTATCATTAAATCTCAATCCAATTTCATCACATTCTTTCTGGTGTTTTACACAACAACTCGAGGGAGTTCGGTTCGAGCCGTCACACTGTGCGGACGTGTTTATTCGTTGCTTGTACCAACGTCTTAGTCTACGTGTGTTTACATTTTCGAACTGTGTACAATCGAACTAGTCAGTGTGTGTAGTGTACTATAGAGTATAGCTCTTCGGAGCCCCACTCACGAACTCAAATTCTTGTTCTTTTTCTTTTGAAAGGAGCTGCAAGTGTTTCTGATAGCAAGAAACACTTGCAACGGTCATTTTTATCAAAATGACACAATCAAACGGTCCCCCTTCACCCAAAGCTGCCTACTCACAAGCTGTAAAGCAACCACGACAATTAGTCTTTCCCACCAGAGAACAAGCTATTATAGTAGACGCAATTGAGGGCTACTCTATCCAACAATATATTTCGCAATTGTCTACAGTTCCACAAAATATCAGATTCATCTCAAGAATCTCGGGTGGTCGCGTGTGCGCCTATCTTAACACCAAAGAAAATGCTGATGTACTCACGGAAAACTCCACAAAAATCACTTTAGGCGAACATACGCTCGACATTAAGCCTCTGATGACAAAGTCAAAGAGAATAATAATATCCAATGCCTGCCCTATAATACCTCACAGTGTTATCATCGAAGAACTCTTCAAACATGACATTACACCGACCTCACAAATGTTGTTCCTTCGTGTTGGCTCGGCTGGTGCTGGTATGTCGCACATCCCTAGTTTTAGGAGACAAATATACATACAACCGGACGACGTATCCAAGCTCCCTTCCTCACTGAAAATTTCGTACGATGGTACCGATTTCTGGATCTATTTATCTACAGAGAAATTAACCTGCTATCTTTGTAAGGAGGAGGGTCACTTGCAAAAAGATTGTCGAAATGCTGACAGCGGTCCTTCCTCTCTCATACAACAAGAGAACACGCAGGCGAGCAGTAGCGCGCAGGCGTCCACACCGGCCGAACCATCTAATGTTAAAAAAAATAATGAGACCAACACAAGTGAAATGACTCCTCCTGCACCTCGAACAAAAAGGCAACTTTCTACCTCTACTGCATTTTCCGCTTCTAGTGCTGTCACTGAAAACACTGGGAAAAAAGAAAGTCCTGAGCCAAAAAAACCTAAACATTCAAAAGAAAAAAAAAATTCAAAAGGCTAAGCCAAGCTGAAATATCACGAGAGGATATTATCTTTCAAGTAAATCCTGCTAAGACTATTTTTGATGATGAAACCAAGAGCTATCCGATCGATTATGACAAAACTGTTGAATTTTTGGTTTCTACGTACGGATCACGTGATATATACCAAAAGGCTCTTGGCTTCACGCAAGACACCGCAGCTTTGACTTCCCTCCTAACGGACGTTCAACAAAACATCTCTGATGCCAATCTTCAACGACGAATTGACAGAATCAAGAAAAGACTTACCTGTGCAAACCCTGATAACACAGCAAGTGACAGTTACAGTGAAACTGGAAGTGAGCTCGACTAGTGTTCTAAATTTCTCATTTCCTTTTTCTGTGCCTTACTATCAAAATACCTTCATAAAATGGCTAATGACGTGATATTAGTTGATCATCTACTAAAGATAATGTACTGGAACCTAAGAAGTGCCCGTTCAAAAAAAAATGAATTGCAATCAAAGAAAAATGAATTTGACATTATAATTTGTGTGGAATCCTGGCTTGTTGAAGGAGAAACTTCAAACATACCCGGATTCATTGCGAATAGAAAAGACAGACCAGGATGTACAAAAAACACTCGCGGCGGGGGTATTATTATGTTCACCAAAAAATCACTTGAATGCGAAGTAATTAAAACAATCAACTCTCCTTCTCTAATGGTCGAAATGTACGTTATTAAAATTATCAATACTAAACCATGTATTGAATTCATTGTATGCTATAGAACTCCACAGCAGGGTATTTCTCTCACTCAATATCAATGGGATCGTATTGTACAAAATGTCAACAACAGCAATACAATCCTCATCGGCGATTTTAACGCACATAACATTAATTGGAATTGTACTAAAACTGACCTAAATGGAGAAAGACTGGAAGATTCTATTAATAGATTTGACTTGTTTTTACATAATGACAATACGTCTACACTAGGGTGGTCCTTATTTAGGGGTCGGACGCATTTTTAATCAGAAGCCCCCCAAATCGGCTCCAAATAATTTTAAAAAAATATCCTCTTTTTTTCAGATTTTTATGTAGCCTCTAACCCCTCCCCCCCGGGGGGTGAATTTCCCCATCTGAAATACACGTGTTTCGGCCATATTCTCAGGATATATTTCATTATAAAAGTAATAATTTCTTAAAAAATCTGTAACTGCGAGATTTTAGTGTTCATTGGTCCTACTATATAAAAAAAAATTCACAATATCGATATACGAAGTCTAATATCGATCTTGCGTTCTCTACATTTGATTTAGTGCATAAGGTAGACGTAAATGTATGTGATGAGCCCTGGGGTTCGGACCACTATCCAATTTTTATGAATATAGGTATAGAAAGGGAACAATACGCAAAAAAAAACATTTAAAATTAAATCTGTCAGAACTGATTGGTTGAAATTCCAAGAAAATCTTGAAAAAACGTATAAAGAATTCCTATCTCTTGAATATGTACAACTACCACCTGAACAAAAGTATGATCACTTTATTGAATGTGTAACCAAAGCTGTTAAATCTAGCTCTCCTGTTCGTAAAATAATTAATAGAAAAGACAAAATTACCAATCCCAACTCGTGGTGGGACAAAGACTGTGATAAAATAAAAAGGTTGAGACGAGCTGCATTTAAAAAATGGCAATTTACAGGCGAACTTAATGATTTGATTGAATACAACCGATTCTCGGCATTAGCCACTAAAACATTTAAAACTAAAAAAAAAGAATTTTTTGAAAACTTTGCGTCTAGCTTAAACATCCGAATTGATCCAAATTACGTGTGGCGAAAGTGCAAGGTCCTTAAAAATAGTTTTATTAAAGTGAAATCTAATTCTTCCGGAAACTTGGTGACTAAAGATAAGGTAGAGGAAGCTTTGGACAAGATAGCTTCGCCATGGGTTCAAACTAATCCAGATTCCATACCTGGCAAACATGAAAAGAATGAATTTTTTGATGCTCCATACAGTTTTTCCGAGTTTAATATTGCACTAGATAGCAAAAAAATTCACTCTAGCCCTGGAATGGACGGGGTGGATTTCGAAATTTTGAAAAAATTGAGTTTAAAATTTAATCTCATTCTACTTGATATATTTAATGAAATGCATTCCAAAAATATGTTTCCACGCAGTTGGAAAAACACTTTCATACATTTTATCCCAAAATCAAACGGTACCTCGCTCAGACCGATAGCTTTAACATCTTGTGCTGGAAAGTTATATGAAACATTACTTAAAAACAGATTAGAATGGTGGATAGAATATAATAATCTCCTTCCCTATAGCCAAACCGGATTTGGAAAAGGAAAATCAACGACTGACAACTTAGTTAGCCTTACGCTCGAAATTGATGAAGCTTTCGTAGAAAAAAAAATGTGCTTGCTACTTTTCTTGATGTCGATGGCGCATTTAACTATGTCAATGTTGATATTCTTTTGCATCAATTATCTGCGACTGGATGCTCTGGAAACATTTTCACATGTATTAAATTTATCCTACACGAAAGATTTATATACACCAACTTTCTCAATAATGAATGCAGATCAGTTTATAGAGGGACTCCTCAAGGTGGTGTTCTCAGCCCCCTGCTTTATATACGCTATGTTTCACATATCACCGCTAGCCTACCTAAAAATGTTTGTGTTTCTGAATTTGCTGACGATATTTGTCTCTACATTAAATGTAAGTCTATTTAATGGGGGAAAAAAATTCTTAAAAATGCCTGCAATACTGTTTATAAGAATTTACGAGAAAGCGGTCTAGATATTTCTCCTTCTAAAACTGTTTTCATTCATTTCAACAAGGTAGGCATTAAACCGGGTGACACTTGTATTAAAATCAGAAACACTGAAATAATTTCAGCGGAAACCACTAGGTTCCTGGGTATACTTTTTGATTACAAAATGTCGTGCATCCCGCATCTAAATTCAGTCACTAAGAAATGTAATAAGGCTTTAAACTTGATCAAATTTCTCTGTGGCATATGGTGGGGCGCTAGTCCAGAGACTTTGATCACTTTATACAAAAGCTACGTCAGATCCATTATAGATTATGGCTGCTACATCTACTATTATGATAAAGAAAATTTCTTCACAAAATTAGAAAAAGTTCAAAATACTGCTATAAGAGCTTCCTTAGGTTATCGAATCAGCACACCAAAAATCATATTGACAGCAGAATCCAAACTGGTCACTATAAAAGAAAGAATAATATACTTATGTAAATGTTATCTATCTCAAATTTCATCTACCTCTGGCTCTTCGGTTATTAAAAACATTGATAACTACTGCAAAATAGTCAAAAAATCCAAACACAATCCGAAAAATATCTTTTTTCCATGTTTTGAATCTCTCACGGAAGTCATTGATAAAATAAATAAACATGATAAAGCTAGCATTTTTTGCCACGATTTCAAAACAGTTACTACATCTATACCGATAAATACGCAGTCTGGCCAATTACTTAAAAAATCTAGAAAACCTAACTCTTTTTTTAAGGAAATTTTCTCTAGTATGGGTGGTTTAAAAATATTTACGGACGGCAGTAAATCGGCTAATTCGCCACGTGTCGGTTCTGCTTGTATATGCAGTGAACTTGATATTTGTATACAAAAAAGCATTGAAAAAAATGCCTCAGTTTTTACAGCAGAATCAATTGCCTTGAAAGACGCATTAGACATAGCCCTATATAATAAAAATAGAAACATTCTTATTTTCTCTGATTCCCTAAGTGCCCTACAAAGCCTACAATCTATCCATGTGAATATTAAACTTAACGACTATATTCTCCAAATTAAAGAAAAGTATACCCAGATTCACACTGACAATAATCACAACACTTTAATTACTTTCTACTGGATCCCGTCACACATTGGAGTTGCAGGAAATGAAAATGTTGACAGACATGCCAAAGAAGCTGCAGACACAAAGAGTTGATATTGAATGTTTCCCATACACAGATCTGCACGAGAGCCTTAAAAAACAAATGTACCATGTTAATCACGAGTATCTTACAAAACCTGAACATCGCACTGGCAGAATATATTTTCAATCCTACTATAATAGTAAAAGAAAACCTTGGTCCTACAAACTCAATTTAAATAGAAATTTTATTGTCACAGTTAATCGTATGAGATGCAATCATTACCACCTAGCAGCTTCGCTTGCCCGCATAAATATAATTCAAAACTCTCAGTGCAGCTGCAAAAAAGAGGACGAGGATTTGAATCACGTCATCTTTCAATGCGAACTGTACAATGCGGAAAGAAGAAAACTTATAACTAATCTACAAAAAATTAACCTGCATTTACTCCTGAATATAGAATCACTGATTTCCGAACCAAATATCACTGCGTGTCGATATATCTGTTCATTTTTCAAAGACTGCGGCTTAAGAATATGAATCTATCTAAGCTTACTATGATAGTAAGGCTACATTGTAGCATAGCATATTTGTCCGATCTGTGTAAACTATGTACAATTCAACATTGTAAAGCTGAAATTAATCTATGCGAGATTAGAAAGGCTTATATTAGAAAAAAAATAGCGAGTATTAACTTGAAGTATTCATGTCTTGGTCGTTGTTTTCACCATCTATGTAAAGACTCGCGGTCAAAGTTAACATAATGAATGTAAAAAAAGCGCTGTGACATTTGACGGGCCAACATCGTGCAATAACTCTGATTTCTTAGTAAATTACTGCAGTTAAATGGGCTGCGAAGATGAAAATGATTTAGTGGCGGATCATTGTACTATCGTAACGTTCCTATAAAGTCTGCAATGGTACAGGTCTGTGTTAACCTTGAAATGATGATTAGGAGTTTTAAAAAACCTCGCGATTTCGATTCAATGTCTGTATTTGCATTTACCGTTTTTATAAAACAACTACAAAGTCAAATACATCACCCGGAACTATGCAATTATATTCTCTCCTAAATAGTCTGTTACCAACTCGTTGAATTGAACATTGAGTTGGTGTAGGCGGAGAAAATGTTTGAATAAGATCACAAAAGAAGGGTATTTTTATCGTTATACCTATAAATAGAGATTTGAGGTGAATTACGTAGAATATATATGAGAGTAACGGATCCTTCATTGTAAGTCGAAAGTTTTCTGTCTTAGTCACTAGAGTCGGGTGCTATACCGAGTTACAAGCAGCTTTAGGCTGACCGTGAGCCAGCTCTCAAACTTCCTATTTTGTCATTGCAGGTTCCAAGTTCATAGAACAAAAAAATAATAATATCCAATTCGAATTTTGAGTTACAAATTCGGATTCGTGATTGACGATTCGAAAGCCGTTGGATGCCATATTACATGAAAATAATACGTTTTTTTTCATTTTTACCCATTATAATCGATCCTCATCATAAATTTTGGAATTCTAACCTTGGATTCGTGATCGGTGACCCAAAAAACTTCCGACTCTTAATTTCCATCAAAATCTGAATAATTTTAGTTTTCTTCCACCATATTGAATTCACCATTGTGGATTTCATAATCTGACTTCAGATTCGTGATTAGTGACCCAAAAAACCTCACGGTACCAATTTTCATTCCAATCCGTTCATCCATTTTCAAGATATCATTCTTATTTGATTTTTTGGAATTTTGTTATTGAAATAATTAACAAAGTGCTTGACCGATCAAAGCCAGAATCTAATCAGTTCTGAGTTTGGAAAAGCCACGTCGATTAAGACCAAAATCATTTAAATCCAGTCACTCGTTCTTGAGATATCGTTAGACAAAAAAATTGATCACATACATACGTGCATACATACTGTAACGCCAACTTTCGGTAACCCTCGGCTGAAGACTTACCGTTTACATCTTGGCGTGATTCTCTGATCATTCGGTATTCCATTAGCCGACAATAAAATATATTCGTTGGGCGCCGGACGCTTCACCGTCAATTTTTAAACAACAAGTAATAGAGAAACCATTGTATGCCTGGCTAGGCTCAGGTACTCATACGAACTGGTAGAATGGCAGTATCCAAGGCAGTTAACGATAATTGAAGAAATGAGGAAATTTGGAAATAAAGAAATGTGCTTGAGTCAAAGAAATTATAGCCAATCAGTCATATATTGTCGATTAGATTCACAAGCGTTAAATCAGTCAAGTTTGTAACAGAAGATAATAATAAAGAGTTAGTCGAGGAGGGTAGTGCACAAGATTTTCGATAGAATAAACTCAAACGATAGTTTGAACGGAGATGATAGTTGACACGGAAAATTGAGCGTGGGTTGGGATTGATGATATAATGCAAACGTCTACTTAACACTACGCGTCGCTGGGGGACATGATTTTACCCAAGTTTTCGAAAAACGACACAACGAGTATTAATGGTTTAAGTTACAGCAAGAGTGAAGCTTTATTGAAAATCGGTAGTTGAAGGAATTGACGATAACTCGGAACGGTAGTGACAAGAGATAAAACAAAATTTACGATAAACGGTAACTAACAAGAGAAAATGACGTTGATTATTAATTTTCAAAGATCGGTAGCTCAGACGAAAGAATATTAATTATAGTCGTCGAATTGATAATTTACAAGAGTAAAAGATACGAGGTCATATTAACAAAAGAAATCCGGATTTATAATTAACGAGAGATTATAAAAATTATGAGAGTGAGAGATTTAGGGAAGAATTCGAAAGATAAAGAAATACACTAAATACACCTGATTACGATAAGCAAAACTTAAATTGACAGAGAAATGCGATATTACAAGTAACAAGAAAAATATAACAGGTAATAATCACTAGAAAATTGGTAATAAGCGGTGGGAAGGTGCGATAGTACTTAGCGGCTTGCTTTACGCTCGGCTGTAGGTACTCCGAGTAACTCGATTTACGATACAAAAAACATGCACAAAGCAAGTAAAATATAGTAGGCGGTACGATACAATAGCACTAAGCAATACTAGCACCGAAAGAGAAGATAACGATCGCAAAAGACGATAGAAATTACCAAGACAGTTCTAGCATAAAATTATAAAAGAATCAAGAGAAAATTAGGGATGCAGAAGATATTTATTCGGTAGTTACGAGGTCGCTCAACGATAATTTTTACGTAATCAATTATTCAACGAAATCATGCAGTCACACCACGGCTTACAGCAACTCATTGTTCGTGGACCATGGTTCACAAAGAAATTGGCAACATTCGATGCAACCAAACACGATAATCAAGATACGAAAGAAATAGAAATTGTGAGCAACTTTGTAACAGTACGACAAAGGCGGAACCCTTACCTTGGCTCGCGACGTCAGCAAACAAACACCGATTTTAGTTAAAAAAAGAAAACTTATAAATGATAGGAAAAAAAGGGAAGAAAGGAATTAAATTCAAGGGGAATCAAGAAGCTAACGGTAGTACAAAACGATAGAGGGAGAAAAAATTAAACGGTAGCGGTAGAACAAACAATACCAATCGTATGATAGCAGTACAGAAGAAGGAAACGAGAGCGAGGTGGTAGCGATGCTGTCTCCTGGCAGGTTGGGCGTAGAATAGGCAGAATTTGGAGTTCAGATTACCGATCTCGCCGTTGTTGTCAACTGATTCTTCCTCTTTTTGGTTGGTAATTTGTTCCCCACCATAATTAGGACATTCCTTTGTGGCGAATATCGGTTACGACCTGGTCATGCGTCTTCGACGATTACCACTAGATGGTGCGTAATGTTCGTGATTTCGTCGCTGACACCAACTTGCACAATCCTTCAGCTGCTTCTTCGTACTGTCCAGGTCGCCTATCATTGGGAGTTCCGCTGAAAGATGCAGGTGAGTAGGCTGTCTCCGTCAAGGTTACCGAATGGAGTGCAACGCCTCATAGCTTGCCTCCACTGGCTTCGTCGTGTTACGTGCCAGCCGGTATCCACGGTGGCACCCTCTCTGTATCCTACATTACCGATGTGCAGTTACCATAGGAGAGCTTTAGGAGCTCTTACCCGTAGTTCTTAAACTAATACCGACATGCACAATTATAATCATAACGTGCAATATTCTTATATCGACAGTTCTCTACGCTATATTAACCGTTATTTCATCAGCTAAACTTATATACATATATGGTACTTATATTTTTCTCACATTTGACCGTTATATTTTTCAACATTAGCTTTTAAATAAATCCCTTAATTTACGATCGCAGCTGCAGTGCTTCAAAGTAATAAACACTTGCAATAATTCAGGGCAATAAACACTTGCAATAACTCAGAGTAATAAACACCTGCGATAATTCAAGTCAATAATCACTTGCAATTATCACTCAATAAAGATAGTCGAGTAGACTAAACAGAGGAAACGTGGGAAGAGAAGTCATGAATAGCTCTCAGATAAAGAAGCCTTATTCTCAGAATGAGGAATAGCGCCCTTATTTAATGATCACGCGGCCAATTAGCGTATCGCCGCTTGCTTTCTAAACCAACCACCTCACGCTAATTCCC
Source organism: Diprion similis (assembly GCF_021155765.1). Classification (NCBI taxonomy): domain Eukaryota; kingdom Metazoa; phylum Arthropoda; class Insecta; order Hymenoptera; family Diprionidae; genus Diprion; species Diprion similis. Next base: position 3,421,459 of record NC_060106.1, on the reverse strand, counting down.
CGCCAAGATCCTACGCACTAATCAGAAACTCTACCCCCATACTAATTAATATCCTCATCCAATCATCCTAGACCCGCGAGAAACTGTAACCCTTTCGAACTTCTCCTACTTTTTCCACCTCTTTTCTCAACCTTAATTCAAATCAGAGAGAACAGTTTTAGATATCAGAGAGATCAGAGCAGAATAAATCCAGACATCAGAGAGAACAGTTTTAGACGCCATAGAAAACAGAACAACTTTAGAACAGAGTTTAATCCACAAATCATAGAAAAGTTTAGACTCAGTGAATAAAGTCAAACTCAGAACCTCGAAGATTTAATAACAGTTGCGATTGTAATAAGCAAAACAGCAGTTTATAAACCATTGTAAATTCGACAATTGAGAATGTAAAGAACATTGTTGATTATTAATAAATGTTTATTCTAAATTAAAGTGTTGTGTAAAGAGAATTATTTCAATCACGCATAGTGATGGTTGGCACGAGCCTAATTACCTTACAAACTCTCAGAATTAATTGAGCCGAACGAGAAGAGCTGAGGAGCTGATCAGCAGATTTTCGAACATCAACTACGTAAGTCAAGAGATTAACCAAAATCACGCAGTGAATCATAATCAACTCGTGGCGTTCCTCTCAGAACGTAACAGTCGTATAGACAGTGGCCGTCTGCCCACGATAGATCAAGGAGATCATGCAGTAGCACGACGGCCTACAGCGACTCATTGTTCGTGGACCATGGCACACGATGATTATAGTCCTTACTGATTGGAAGGCTGCGTCGATCCTCAGAAGGAGGGCTTTATCAAACTGGACATAGTGTTTTGGGGTCGGTCCGGCAGTCGAAGTACTACTAGGCCAAGAGCCGGGGATTTTTTTTCTGCAATCTTCTACACACGAAATTTTATTTTTGGAACATGTTCAGGGGTGTTCACTGAATATAAATCTAAGTTTGCGTCATCGTGGGGTGTCCGCGTTAGCCGCCATCTTGGAAAATACGTTTTATCAAATATCTCGTGAACCGTGCATCCTGCGACAAAAATAGTATAAATTATTTTCGTAGATAATAACATTCTCTACAACTTTTTCTTATAACTTTTTTCTGTACAATGCATAAATTTTTATTTATAGCGCTCCAAACTTTTTTTATTTGTTTATTGCTAAATATATAGTTAACGGTTGATGATACATGAAAAATGGTAATAACTAAATTTGTAGAACATAAAATTTCCTATAAATTTTATCTGAAACTTTTTTCCGTGAAATGTATACTGTAAGAGCTATAGCTTGATAAAACTTGCACCTCGTAAATTATCAGTGGAAATGTTGCTCGTTACTACGAGCGGAAAACATTTCGTATCGGATAAAACGGCATAAGATGCTCAGAAATTATTAATACTACTATTATAAATAATAATCAATGTTATTATCATATTATATTTTTATTATATTATTTTATTTTGTATTATATTAATGTTATTATTGTATTATATTGTTACAAAGGGTAAAAATCACCCGTTTTACCCCCCTTTCAAATCTAGTAGTCGGCTTGTGACGCAAGAAGTATAAGCGTTCTCATGTTATAAAATGAATAGGGTTGCTGCGTCAACCACTATTATTGTAAGAACAGTCCTGTTTCAGACTTTAAACCAGAAACACATATTGCCATTAAAGCAGTTTTCCTCCAAATATTTTACACAACGCCTTTTATTGATTCCGTTAACTAAGCTCACGTACCCACATTTTATTTGAAACGCGAGTCCGTTTCAATATCTTATAATAATTAATGTTATTATTATATTATATTTTTATTATATTATTTTATTTTATATTATATTATTTATAATATGAATTTATTTTATTTTATTTTTTTCATGGCAGGGGAAATGCATTATGCACGGAGTGACGGACTCCCGGATCCGTGATTAGATTGATTGAGTTGAATAATAATAAAAAAAAATAATAATAATAATGGGAAGGAAAAGGTGGAGAAGGGGATAACAGAGTTTAATTGATGCAAATTAATTTTTTGACAAAAACGGAAAATAAATAAATAAATTCATATTATAAATGATATAATATAAAATAAAATAATATAATAAAAATATAATATGATAATAACATTATAATTATTATTTATAATAGTAGTATTAATAATTTCTGAACATCTTATGCCGTTTTATCCGACACGAAATGTTTTCCGCTCGTAGTAACGAGCAACATTTCCACTGATAATTTACGAGGTGCAAGTTTTATCAAGCTATAGCTCTTACAGTATACATTTCACGGAAAAAAGTTTCAGATAAAATTTATAGGAAATTTTATGTTCTACAAATTTAATTATTACCATTTTTCATGTATCATCAACCGTTAACTATATATTTAGCAATAAACAAATAAAAAAAGTTTGGATTGCTATAAATAAAAATCTGTACATTGTACAGAAAAAAGTTATAAGAAAAAGTTGTAGAGAATGTTATTATCTACGAAAATGATTTATACTATTTTTGTCGTAGGATGCACGGTTCACGAGATATTTGATAAAACGTATTTTCCAAGATGGCAGCTAACGCGGACACCCCACGATGACGCAAACTTAGATTTATATTCAGTGAACACCCCTGAACATGTTCCAAAAATAAAATTTCGTGTGTAGAAGATTGCATTACGAACCCTGTTTTTCTGCTCTGGCTCTTGGCCTATACGGGAGGTTCGTCATTTCAGAACGATAGATGAATTCGTGGGGAGTTGATAACGGTAGTTTTCGATAGTTGTTGATCCCTCGATGGATCAAAGAAGGGTGTTGATCCCTCGGTGATCGGGATCGCAGTCGATCTGGTACCTGGTTAGCCTACACCGACGCGCGGAATTATGGAATTTACAAAGGAAAGTATTAGTTACTAGTAGTTATTCCCCATTTTGTATCGGGTTTGCTTGGAGTACCCTGCCACGGACGCGTTTTACGAGAGTTAACTTCAGCTTGGTGCCCTTCTAACGGGCCATTCTAAAATGCCACGTCACAATAAATACATACATACATACATACAATTTAGGGTGCTTTTTTTGAACGACCATTTTTTTTTTCAGTCCCCATCGAAAATTTTGTTTTATATGTCGAACAAATAATTTCCTAAAAGTTATAGCCCTTGATATTAATATTAAGTACTCGCCCAGGGCTTGAAAAGATTTCCCATATAAAATACACGTGAATCGAAGCGTTTTTTTTCAAATCTCTACAACTCAGTGGAATTTTATGATATTACATTGGTCTTAGTCGCAAATTACGCAAAATTGAACGATCTTCAAAAGTGTCTAGAACGTCGTGAGTCCAACTTACACTGGTGAGATGGTACAGGTCACTAAAGTTGATTTTTACCCAAAATTCTCCATTTTTCGCTATTATCTCCGAAATGATCAACTTTACCAAAAAAATGTGAATAAAAACTTTGTTGCAAATTTAATTTTTCACAAAAAAGATTCTGTAGATCTGATTGCTCAGATTGATATTTCTTGAGATATCGAACTTTAACTTCTAGTCGTATAAAAATTTGATGGTTTATCGAATCAAACGTTTTAAATTATTGATATTGCATTGGGATTTGATTTTTTCCGATTCGATTCGATCCATTCGATCTATACCATTGGAATATCAGTCATTCAAAATGTTTGATTCAATAAACCATAATGTTCATTGGTTATATTAGATTAAAACGTTTAATTCAATAAAACATAAAAATTTTATACGTCAAGTAAGTTGAATTTCGATTACTCAAGAAATATTAATCTGAGCATTTTGGTTTAAAGGATCTTTTTTGTAGGAAATCAAATTGCCAACAAAGTTATTCCTTACATTTTTTTGGTACAGTTAATAATTTTGGAGATAACAGCGAAAAAAAAAGAATCTTGGGTAAAAATCAACTTTAGTGCCCTGTACCATCTCACTAATGTAAGTTGCACTTACGCCGTTCCAAACACTTTTGAAGATCGTTCAATTCTGCGCAATTTGCGACCAAGACCAATGTGATATCATAAAATTCCGCTGAGTTGTAGAGATTTGAAAACAAACGCTTCGATTCACGTGCATTTTATATGGGAAATCTTTTCACGCCCTGGGCGAGTACTTAATATTAATATTAAGAGCTATAACTTTCAGGGAATTATTTGTTCGACATATAGAACAAAATCTTCGATGGGGACTGAAAAAAAAAAATAGTCGTTCAAAAAAAAGCACCCTAGCATACATACATACATACACACACACACGTCCCTCCGAAAGTGGTCGGAGGTGATTCTCTAGATCTTGAAACGTCGAAATGGAGTGAACACTCACCTTTCCACTTTCGGGGTGATTACAATACCTTCCCTTTTTCGCCGAAAATGGGGAAACGAGAAGTTAGAAATGATGCGAGCTGGGGTAGCGTGCTGGTTTTGAGGATTGACAGTCTAGCTCAATAGATGGTAGAGAGGAGAAGCTCTAGAGACGGTTAAGTTGAAATCACTTTCGAAGCAAAGGTGGAGCGAGGGAGAAGTCCGTCAATTTAGAGATGAATACGAATAGATATACAAAGACATTAGAAGCATCTGGTGCCCTGCGGCGTAGACATTGAGGTGTTCATGTGACCGCGTCGGGATATCGGAGTCTGATTATGAGCAGATGAGAGTATCACACATAATAGAAGCACCTGGTTCTGTGCGGCGTGGACACCAAGGTGTTCTGTGATCACGTAGGCATCCCGATGTCCACTATAAAAATTTGCATTTATCAAATCGATCGTTGTTCCGGACTGTTGGCATTACTGAAAGAAAGAATTGATGGCTCCTGTGACTTGAATTTTAAGAATTATTAGATTGAGGTGGTTGTACATGCGTGTGCTGCAGCCCCTGACGCCACCTATGGTAAAGTAATGGCGAAGGTGTGAGCTTAAAAATGCCCTGTGACGCCGTTGGGACTGTGGCGTGGGGCACACTATGTGCATGTGCTGTGTATCAATTTGTAACTACGTAATCAAGAATCGAAGCATTTTCATGCATTGCGCTGTGCATCGATTTATGACTCCTTGATCATGAATCAAGGCATTGCGATGCATTGCAGTGTATTTTGACGGTTGTGTGTAACGTGTGTGTGCCAGGTTGTGAAGAATTATGAACTACGGAATAAAAGAGTATTTGGAGAAGATTGAAAGATATCTTTTAGGGTAACCACGGCTCTCTAAACTATAAACCCGTAGAGTCGGTGACGTTAATAAGTCCTTAGCGACTTGACCCTGAGCGCAGGAGTTGTCGGATGTCGTGTCCCGGTAGTGTCCGGGATATAGTCAAATTGGAGAAAAAGTATTTTTCTTGTACTGGAAACAAAATTATTTGTATGTCTAACTATCAAGATTTCTAATAACCACGTAATTTCTCCAGTTTTGTAAAAAATACAGAGATTTTCAGCCGTGAGTATTCGTCTTTGAAGTTTATTTTTTATCAGAGTACCGTCTATTTTACATCATCAACGAAATAATTTGAAAACGATACCCCTGGGTAAATTTTTGTGGCCGGAACTCTGCAAATAAGTGTGGCTAAGTAGGCCTGATGCTAGGTTCGCGCCGTCGTGCAGTACCCAATCAAAATGCCTGAAATATATTGTTCAATCGATTTCAAGCATTTTGATTGGTTACCGCTCAACCGTGTTCGGCGTGACGGTGCCTATGTGAACTCACTCTGACGCTCAGCGCCGTGCCTAGACAATTCAGCGCCCTGGGCAGTATGAAACGAATGCGCCCCCCCCCCCCCCCCCTACCACGCTGAATAGGTGCACGTAAAACCCAATCTAATAGAATATGGTGTCACAAATAATCATTCACCAGTTTTGTTGAATAACATCACAGTTTACTTTTATTGATCGAATACAGTACACAGTACAGAACAGCTAGACGAAGTTGTAGCGCTAATTATAAATTAGCTATTCTCCTAGCTTTGCGAGACGCAAATTCGTTGATTACTTCGTCATAATCTAAGGTCTTAGCTAAACGATTTTCTATAGATAGTATAGCTAAGCCTGTCAATCTTCCCTGTCCCATCGTTGATCTCAAGTAAGTTTTTATGAGTTTCAGTTTACTAAAGCCTCTTTCGCACGATGCAGTAGTAACTGGCATAGTCAAGAAAATGCGGTAAGCTATCTCTATATTAGGATAGGCTGACGTCAGCGAAAAATCCCTGATGCCGTTAAGCAATTGTAACGGCGTGGCTTTTTTTAGATTCGGAAAAACTGATGCCGCCATGAATTTAAAACTTTCTACCTCGCTAACAAACTCCGCAGGTTCTATGTCTTTAGCGTACAATAGGCCTAAGTCCATGGCGTTTTTCTTTAGATCTATTACGGACCAGGATTCGAGGGATGATCCGGTCAGGAAACAAAAATCATCGTTGACTTCGGTCATTTTGTCGAATCGCCATTGCATTTGCGATAAGAAAGTGTCTAACACGTTGAAATAATCAATTCTGAACTGCTGTTCTCGAGAAAATACTTCATCGGATGCGATCTCTCCGGGCATCTTTCTTACTTTCCTTACTCTTCCTTGACTAAATGCAGCCTCAATTGATGATTTCTCACATATACTTGTGGATTGGGAAATGATTTCATCGGTGTTTCCTTATCGAAGGTCCTGCAATGCGTTTTTTAGTCCAAGTATAATTCTACAACCTTCATCAATCGATATATTTGCACTTTGTAAAACGATGTTCGCTCGATACACGATGTGTAAGATCTTATCCCAAAACACTAAGTAACAAACAAAATTGAATGTTATTTGCTTCAGCAAGCCTTTAGCAGCAGCAACTCCATCACCAAATGAAGGATCTTCCGATATTTCTCGTAACGCAGTCAAAACTTCCTCTAATTGGGTACACAACGAATGAATCGCGTTATATTTTGACGCCCATCTCGTATCGGAATGTGTCTTCAAAGTGCATTTGAGTACTTTTTTTAACATTTCCCATCGGCGAGTAGAGCCCGAAAAAAAATTGAAGATTTGCTGAACAACACCGAAAAAGTTTACCATTTTAATCGAAACCCTAGCTGCGTGAACACCGAGTAAATTAAGACTGTGAGCAGTGCACGGCAGAAACCTAGCCAGTTCATTAGATTTTTGTATGTGAGCTTGCACCCCCTGATACTTTCCCGCCATATTGGCTCCATTGTCATAAGCCTGTCCACGACAGTTACCGATATCTAAATCATCGTCGATCAGTTTTTGTTGGATTTCAATAGCTAAATCGTGCCCCGTTTTTTTCGAAGTCTTTATAAAGTCAATGAAGCTTTCTTCAACGACGTACTGATCTTTCTGGAGACTCACATATCGAATTATTTGACACATCTGTTCGTCGTGTGCAATATCAGGTGTACAATCAAATAATATCGAGAAATATTTTGCTTTTCGAATTTTATCCAGCAAATCAGATTTTACTTTTGTGCTTAGAATATCTATCAGTTCATTCTGAATTTTGTTAGATAAATAGGTGGTTCGTTCGGATTCGGCAATATGCTTAGCTATTGTAGCATCATAATGACTGATTAGCTCAATCAAACCCAAAAATATTCCGCACTTGGGATCCCCAATCTGATTACTGGAGCCTCTGAAAGCTAAATTATTGGTACCGCAAAATATAACGCAATCTGTTACAATTTTTAGAATATGCCTCCATCTTTGTTTTTCATTCTGTATGGCCTCTTCTAAGCGATCATCGATAGTCTTATTTTCCTTCAAATGTTTTTCCAAACGTTTTCCACGATAAATAATTTTCACGATGGCTGTTCGAACACTCGTGTTCATAAATTCGAGGACTTAGATGCCTCCAATCCGAAAATCCTTTTTTTGGATCAGCCAAAGTTTGTGATATAACGCACGATTTCGCAAATAGCATACGCGAGAAACAATACACCGCTTTTTTACTCTTACTGTATATCATCCATGCACGTTCGACCGTTTCGCCATTAGAAAGGAATTTTTTAAACCAATCAACAGAAAATCGTCTTTTATCGATGAGATTTTCCGATAGAGAAAAGTCTGCATCCTTCCCTTGCAATGGACCTCGTTCAATGAGGTAGGTCCTTAGTTGACTATCTATAACAGGCCAGCTAGACGGGTCATTCAAGTTGAGCTCTTCATTTTTCTCATTTTCGCTACAATTTGCAGAATTTTCATGCGCTAGGGTGTCTGGTTCCACTTCTTCGGCCTCTGTAATAATATCGTCAGCTGCAGGTTTTTTGGATGCTGAACCTGGAAAACCCATTAATTTTCGTGACGAGTGCAACAACAGGAATAAAGTGGAATCGGGAAGAAACTTAAGGGGCTACATCTACATGGCGGCTCGAAAAAAGAGTTGAAGTTTCGGATTTTTTTTCTCATTAACTATGGGCGGGAATAAAATAGGGGTGTGCGAAGAGTGATTGAATTGAATTGAATTGAATATCGCATTCAATTCGAAATCTGAATTGAATATTCATTGAATGAATTTTATGAATATTCATGAATAATTGATATATTCATGAATAATTGACATATTCATGAATAATTCAAATATTCATGAATGATTGATATATTCATGAATAATTCAAATATTCCTGAACCAAAAAAACAGAACGAGTTATCCAAGTTAATAGATATTACGAGTCGTTGACGATCGCCGATTTGAAAAAAAAATGTTTCACAAAATGGCGACCAATTGAAATTTGAGTACGAAATATTCATGAAAAAATTTCGCTATTTTGTGAAATCATGAAAAAATGGAGGTCGATTTTGAAAAATTAAGACCGTCAAAGACCTTTAAATGTGTCTTAGCATATTTTGTGAAAATTTGAAACTGATCTAGCGAGTGGGTCTCGAGATATCATGTCTTCCTGTTTCGAAAACAGTGTTTTCTTTCGGCGGCAATGTCTTTTCTCTCCTTCAATATTTATGAATATTTTTCTTTAGGCTCGACATATATGTGTATACAAGCAAAAAAAAAATCGTTTCATTCCCTCCCATAGTTTATGAGAAAAAAAATATCCGAACTTCAACTCTTTTTTCGAGCCGCCAGGTCTAGATGTAGCCCCTTAATGAGGTGGATTGAAACAGAAAAGGAAAAGAATGGCTTCTTACGGGAATTGGATTCTCGAGAATTTGTGAAATTATTTGATGCTACATCCTCATTGGTTTCAACTTGCTCAGGTGCATCAATAAGATCAGTATCAAGATGTTGATCTTGTACGGCTTCACCTTCACTATTACGTGAGCCTAGTCGTAAAATAAAAAATAATCATTAGAGTCCGATTCAGATTTATATTACATGAATTCAGTCGTTATTTTTTCATTCAGAACCAAATTTTACCTGAACTATTATTGTTTGAGTCGCATTTTTTAACCCACTTTTCCCATTGGTTTGCTAACTTTTTGTTATCCTCCTCGGTCTCTTTTTTCATTTTCCGGTACTTCGCACCCGATAGCTTCTTCGGACCCATTTTCGAATCAATGTGGAATGTGGCAATAACCACAATGAATATACAATATACGGTAAGAGATGTAGGATAAGACGGATTAATCTAGGTTATGTATGAACATCGGGGAACCACACGAACGAAAAAGATGCTATTGTCTGTTGAAACAGAACACTATAGCCACGGTCATGGATGAAAGACGTACATGGAAGCACACCTCCCGTGTTAACTTTAAAGCCAGGAATTTAGTTCCCCAAATGAACGCTAGAAGTCGCCACTCGCTCGTACGTGTGAGCGGTCACAGAATACGACGCGTCGCGTCGATCTGGGGGTTAGCGGGTGTGCGGCACACGGACATGGAACGCCACGAGCGCTCCCGGCGCGCTCTGCGTGAGCAGAGGACTCTAGTGGAAACAAGTACAACTACTGGTCAAACACCGCTTGTCAGATTGCGATTTAATTACAAAAAATAATTAATAGAATCTGGAAAGATCGGATTAAAATGAAAAAAAAAAAAAAAAACGAACGATGAGCTTAAGCGCGCCCCCCTCTTCATGGCGCCCGGGGCCAGCGCCCCGTGGGCCCATGCCTAGGCACGGCGCTGCTGACGCTATAAGTAGCCGTGATAGCAATCCGGTAGCCACTTTCTCAACGGAGGCAGTTTAACACAAGCCTATAAGACACACAAAACTTCAATAGGTTGATCCTCTTTATAATTTTGCTACTTCTTCCGAATTTTTTTTAATGTGTATTAGATTGTTTGTTATAATATTCTGTGTGATTATTGAATTTTATAGTTTACCCAATTCTGAAGTAGTGAGATCTCGTGAAATCCAGTAACGCGTTCATGGCTTATAGAAATATACCGTTAATGGGCGAATTATACAGCTGGCCAAGTTCTGAATCAAAGAGTGAAGGGACGAAATGAAAATTTGTAGTTTTGCAAATGCAGCTAACTTTTATTTATCGCTTTGTTTTTAGGGCACGAGAGGGGTGTAATCTTAAATTGGTAACTACTAAACTTCTATCTCTGTGCTTTCTTTAGATGCAAGGATCTGTATTTTTTTCGCTTCGATACGAGTTCAATTGCAATGAAGTTGCATAATTTTCGGGATTACAAAGAGAAAAATTGTATATACTCTGGGGTGTTGAAAAAATGACCATTTCCACCGTGGCCCCCCTAAAAAGTTTATTCGTGTTGAAAGAAAGATTCTGTCGAAAAATGAGCGTTCTACATTATGCAGAAGATCGCGTTCACTTCCTTTTTCATATATTTTAGAAATTTGTTTTGATTTTGTGAAGAAAGACGTTGTGGCACTTTTATTATTATTTCTTCCATAACATGTATAATCAACGCAAAGATCACGATCCATAATACAACAATATATCAACCGGGAATCTTATTTTCTTCAATTAAAAATTCATATAAAATTTTAACTATTTTATGAGATTAAATTAATAATGAAAAAGTTACATGGATTTCTCAAACATTAACCGGACATTCAATATTGCAAGTGTGGGTTTCTTAGTTGCGTAAATTTGGATTATGATTGATGTAAGTAATAGACAAGGAATGTATTCGCGATACTTCATTCAGTTTAAAAAAATGCATAAACATGGAACATCAACTGAGCGGAATCTTCCACATAACGTAAAACTCTCATCTTTTGACAGAATCTTTCTCCCAACCTAAATATACTTGTTAGGAGATGCCGAGGTGGAAAATCGCAAACTATTTTTTTCCCTGAAATACCTTATTAGATATTCTTATTGCAAACAGATATAAACTAAAAAAATTCGTTTTAGAGTCGAAAAACAAAAACGTTTGACCCATTCTAATCTCTGTACAATCGCCAATAACAGAATTGATGTAAAAAATATTAATAAATTATTCCATGATGTGTATTGAACAAGAATTTATCGCTTTCAGAGGTTTTTCGTGAGTTCTTGGAAATAGCACCACATGTGATACGTAAAACCTCGAGTATTGTAGTTAGTTGTAAGTGATCTACAAGAGATACTAAAAATTTGGAAAAAACCGATGTCTGATAGAACACACATGACACCACCGACTCGCTGAAACTACATTTCCACTTTGATAAATAAATTTAGACTGGCATTGTTGGAAATGGTATTCGTATTGTATGTCCATACATAGCGTGACAGAAACGTCATCAAGATCATCATATTTCGACAGCTAAACCTCAAGCAATTGTACAACGAAACTGAATTCTGTAGATGTTCTGAACATTTCGTGAATTCATAAAATTGTATTCAATTAATCAGTGAGAAAAGAACTTACAAGTATTTTGTATCTTATTTCGATCGCTCACAACACAAAATATTTCAAGAAATATTCCAAACAAACATTCAAAATATTTTACGGAAGTATTTTTGTAACATCACTAGATATCTTGTGGTAATCTTAAAATAAAATATCTTTCTAACATTTCAAAATGACGTTCCGCAAGATTTCAGAAGATATTTTTAAAATACTTATAAAACGAAACTACTTTTAACAAAATGATCTCAAAAAATTGTTCAGAGTAGAAATGTTCCAAGAAATATTCCCAAGATCATGTAGGAAATATTTCGAGGAAATGTTCTTGCAATGTTTACGAAATATAATAGATATTGTAATATAAATGTAATTTATTGTAAAAAACTAATACATAAGTGTTCCAGGGTGAATTTTCAAAGATGAGTTCAACATTCTTACAAAATATTTGAAAAATAAATGAAGACTATCTCTTTGAGTTAAAGCATTTTTGAAGCATACTGTAATTCTTAAGACTGAAAAATATTTTCACATCATATTCCGGAAATATTTTAGTGATATTTTGGAAATATCGTCACGAAATATTGACCCACACAGCACAAATTGTTACGAACATTACAGATGTATAATGAAATTTACAATATTTTTCTTATGTTTTATTTTGTAACTTTTCAAATGGTATGTTTTTTACAAGGTCATAATAACGAGTTATATATTATTCTTTTGAGTTACACAAATTTGGCTACTTATACACTTCAAAAGCATCGTTAAAACAACATATTCATAGGCTCAAATCTACCTTTTCTGGTATGAATAATTTTTACATGAGGTGAACAAAACGTGATTTTTGATTTTATGGGATTCCACAATATTTCAATTGTAACTGTCTATAATTGAAATATTATTCGCTTTATATTTCTGCCGCACTACAAATTTTGAAATTTAAAAAACGGGCCAAAATTGAACACACTTTTAAAAATCTTGGAATTCACATTCGTCACTCAAACAGTACACTAATCGCCACAACGATGATGCACGCGCTGAGAAAGAATTTTTCCTAAACATGTTTTATATTCCAGTTTAAATTATAAAAAATTATTAGAAGCCTACTATACCTCGATTTCGATTTCTTGACGGAGCTCAAATTATGAACAGCGTCTTTCAAATTTCTTTTTTTTATTATTATTAATTAACCTGTTCCAAGCCGAGTAGATAGTATATAGGATTCACAACCCAGAGGACCACAGCATTTGAGATTCTAGACCTATTACGAAGAGAGTATATTTCGTGATGTTTCAATCACCTAAAAGTTCAAGTTTGTCGCCGGGAATGGTAGTTGTAGTCTAACAAAGATTTTGGTATCAAAATGCTGCTATGGAATATCAGCAAACTTTCGTTTCTTCTATTGCAATGTTTCCGTAGTGGTTTTATAATGTTTCTGAGCCATTTATCATGAAGTTTTTCAGGAATTTTCCGAAAAAAATTCACAACACAGCTCGAAAACGTGAGTAAGCTCACATAGAAATATTTCCGAAATATTTTATGCCATGGGAGTTACGTATTTGATTTTGTTCAGAATATTTTGCTCACCATCAGCTCAGCCCTATGGATATGGATTATAACATATTATATTATCCAGAAATCAGAAGACCCTGTACGTATTCATATGAGTGTCACTATTATGGTTGATAACAATTTTTAATTTTCAATGCGTAAGAAGTGGTAAATCGAGAATGCCTACTTACGTTCTATACACATACACACATAGATATATACGTGTCCATATGTGTGGTGTATCCGTATTACATATACATATTACATGAATTGGAATGCCTTATGAGATCTATAATCTAATTATGTGTCAATAGTTTATGTACAAATTGTAACTTTTTCCCCATTTTCGTTGATGTCTTGTGCTCGTACGTATGTTATAATCGTAACGAGTTGACTAAGTTCTTAATAGAATCTTTTCCTTTCCCAAATTGTGTTGAAATTGGGTGTGATTGATGTAATGGAGATAAATATAATCAGGTTTGTTCTTTGGCAAAAGCTCAAGATGGAAGCTCGCTGGAAGCTCGAACTATAAGAAATATTGGAAGAATAGTAGACGAGTATTAAGCCAGTCAAATAAGCGTTTTAATTTTCCTGATTCTATAGTTCTTGAAAAATGTGGGTCATGTTGAGGATGATGTACATGATATGGTTCTTAATTTTTGGGATTGTAACGAAACACGTTTTGGAAAATACATCATGACGTTCGAAAATGGCCATCTCTTATCATAGCGGGTACTTACAGTGCGAACGCTGAAAAAAGCAGTGCGGCCCGAAAAAATATCTCGAGAACGGCTGGTTTTGTGAAATTTCCGAAACTACGCCTTGATTGTTAAATTCGTTTTCGGAATATTAATGATGATTGAAAAAATTATTTCGAGAGAATTCATGCTTGAGAAAAATGTTGTCTCGTGATTTTGTCTGAAGCCGACCATTTATTGAAATTTTTTTCAGAAATTTTGTGTTTTCGTAAATCGGATGTAACTTTTGATCTAATAATCGTACTGGGATGAAGTGAAGTCATTTAATCTCTGCATCTTAGACCCTATATGCAACCGAATCGAAGCTTGCAAGTATTGCAAGTAAACGACTGGTAAATGTTTTCTCACAGTCTTCAATATTAAAAAAATTGAAAACAAAAATTTTTTTCTCTTCACTTCAATCGTTTCTACCTTATGCATGTCTTTGTATTTCTCTTCAGTCGTCACTCTGTAGTAACCACACGTTTATTAAGCACCCGTACTAGCCAGACTATATTGTGATTCAGCATTTTGTATTTTCAAAGTGCTCTAGGTCTCGTATAAGTAATCTAAAAGTATTCGAGTCCAATGTTTCTTGGAGTAAAGTTTTCAGAAATCTAATGATAATAGTCTTCAATGCTAGAAATAGTATTGTCCTAGTGAAAATGCAACGAAATCAGAAAAAAAGATATTCAAAAATCGTAATTTCGAGAAAAAAAAGTGGCAATTTCTTTTCCACTCAATGGATATGATTTGCTTGTGCACCAATGTAGAGGCATCGTATTTTGAGAAAATACATATATCAAAAACATTATGGACAATAGAAAATTCTTTAACGGTGTTTGAACCTATGGTATGTTTGGAAAGTGAAACATCAGTGCATAGTTAGTTTATGATGACAAAAAAAAATATTTAGTTTTTTCAAAAAATTACAAAATCAAAATGGTTTTGGTTGTTTATATGTCTTAATGTATATATTATATTGTCAGCATCTCGAAGAAAATTCCGCATTGATGGTCACCGCGCATCACAAACGCTGCCTGATTTTGACTAACAAAGTGGAAAATGATTTAAAAAGATTGCATATTTGAGTGTGAGATACTAAAGAAGGTTTTGCTTAAGAATATACAGAAAAAAAATTCACGGAACACTGTGTAGGCCAAGGCCTAGGGTAATGACATGTTAGTCGTAATGGGGGAAGACTATTGCAGACAACTGTTAAAAAAGCCAGGAATAGAAAATTTTATGTAGGGTAAATTTGCAATGATCTGGTTACTACAAGATAAAATTGAAGTCAACTTGTTACAAACAATCTTACACAAGTTTTACCAGCAAACACGCAGTGACCACATCAGTGCTCACTTCGATATTATAAACAAGTTACAGACAATTCTGATACGAAATAATGTTGAATTCTGATCCCACGTGATTTCTTCTCCTATTTTGCTTTCATACCATGTTATTCAAGTAATTACAAACAGTGAATTCATGTTGAAATCAATTTAGTTGGTTGAAAAAAATCTTTGATATGAACTTTGTCACGTGGTCAAAATATTTTCGCTTCAGGTTTTTGTGCCGTAAGATAATTTTTACAAGGAAATTTATTGATGATATGTATGATATTTGCTCATTCAAATTTTGATCCAAAAAAACTTTAGCACTTACGAAATTGATTTTGGACTCGAGGAATTTGTTGTAATTGTCGGAGGCTTCGAAAGAAAAAAATCATGGATAAAATTCAAAAGTATTTGCTTATCACAATTGTATATAACAACATATAGACAACGATGTTAACTGAAAAAATAATGAGACAATCTTGTGGCAAAACCATAGTAAACAAAGAAAGAAATCTGAAAAATTGATTGGTTAACGTTAAACATCGTGAGAAAGCCTTGTTTATCTGTTTACTGCGCGTATGTTCGGCAGAAGGTCAAGAATCGAATTGTGGAGACATGGAAGCGATTGCAAGTTATTTTATCCCAATGTGGTGACTAGATCAAGAGTTTAGTCAGTAATTATACGGTAGAAGGTTCGTAGTTCTATAAGATTGAGTAAATGCATTTTGCTTTATACCTGACATTTCGCAAAATTTGCACCGAACGTTACCAAACTGCCAGAAATTTGCCCTATACAACACTTTTAATTTGTTGTTCTTTCAAAAACTTTCTGGGTTACAATCTCAAAAACTAAGATCCCTATTAATTCAGATGTCTTGAATACGATCAATATCTTTTAGAGATCTTAGATATTAATGAAATTTAAAATCTAAATATCGCTTACTTGACTGGCTTATATGGTATGGCAGTAAGATGATGATATGCGGTTTCATAGAGCAACCTACGTTCCGCTGCTCCATTTGCCCGAAGGTGGTAAACGTAGAACAAATAAAATAACCCTGTCCTATATATAATCTATATGATCTCGTTTAATATATTTTTAAATCACTATCATAGATATAGTGATAATATGGAAAGCCTTTGAAATAATATATAAATCATTTCCCAAACATTGCAATATAGTTAGTTTACTAATCGAGGGTGCGTATATACCTTACAGTTTATAGGAGATGTAGGAATTTATTGTTATGTATAATTGTGCAAGAAGTTAAAGAAAGATTACACGTATAATTTCGATCTCAACAATAGTTTTTGAAGAGTGGTCCAGACGATATTTCGAAATGCGAGCATCGATTTCCCGTTTGTTCTGTATTCGTTAATTTTCGTATATTTTGAAGCTTTAATATAGTCTTAATATTAACCAAATGCTAATTACTTTTGGCTAAAAAATATTTCATAGTTGTGGTTCAGCAAATTATGAAGGTTTAATAACAGTGGAAGATCTGAATTGATATACTATAGTGAGCGCTTTCTGAGTCAGAATTTTTGCACGCCTAATTATTGACCCTTGCTGTCAATATTTTCTGCGTATTTAATAAATTGATTTTTTTACCCTACGGAGAATAAACGTTTAGGTATTATCATAGTTGACTAAAGCGCAGGCAAAGACAATATCAGGAAAACTAAAAGCTACAATTATAATTTTAACGCAATGACATAGCAAATTCAGTTTGCCTGGTAGAATTGCAGTGACAGCGCAATGAATAATTTCGAATAATTCAGTTAAAAATGAAATGCTAAGATTTTTATAATGAACAATAAGCATTACCTTTTCAAATATATTGTAAGATTTCTACATTAAAGTATATTTCCAATGCATTCCATTGGTTATGTCGAATGTAAATGATTTCTGAAATTCTTCATTTCAGCAGTCTAGATTGAAAATGTTTTTATTTAATTTTTGTATTACGCTTACGGACGCATAATGGTCCATGTGTTTTTTCTTTCATTGTATTTCTACACTCCATTCAAGCCTTCTGATTATTGGAAGCCTCTGTTTATTCATTTTTGATTCAGTTCTTGTAACACTACTTGCATGGCAGTGTACTTGAAATACATGAATCAATTCATAGTCCATGTAAAAAAATTTTCAACAAATTTCAAAACTTAGATGAAGAACAGCTGATATTTGAACACTGTGTCATTCCAGCACTTCTTACTAGACGCATCCAAGATTGTCACCCTTCGTTTTGTGAGTTTGATCAGGGGTTGAACTTGGGCAAACGTCCGTTCAAATATTCCTAAAGAGAAGCACGACGATATTGATACGATTCATCGGTGGCGAGCAATGGAAGTCTTATTTCAATTGACGAAGATCGTCAGATGCTGGCTCTGTGTTGATACAATGGTGGTATTTGGAGGAGTGGTGTTAACGATGGTGGACAAAGCTCTGTCCGGACGTGAAGAATCGGTAATTGCTGCATTGGTAGCAAGTGGGATATTTTACCCGGTGACCGACGCACAGTGAAACGTTGTCTTCGTCTCTTTTTATAAAAACCACTGCAGCGGCAGCTACAAACGGATGCGTTGTCATCGAGTGAAATTGTGTCTCCTTGGTTGCCTATTTGTCCTGAGAGGATCGAGCCATTTGCTGTTATTACGTCACCCTCGAGACGTACAGCTCCTTGAGCCGCCTGAAAAGAAAGAGACAATTACTAAAGACGTAATGGAATTCATTAGTAGCCAAAAAGAAGAGCCACAATTCACGTTAGTAGCAACATAGGAAGAGTTCCTCGTACAGATCCCGATACCTACGTTTTACCGACATTTCGGTATCGAAATCTGTACGCAGAACTCACCTTGTATTGCTACTCACGTTGAGGTTGGACCAGCCATTCAACACTTCACGGACGAGTCACAAGGTCTCGAAGCGCGTATTCCTAATAATCTTCAGCACAGACCCAAGACTTGGGTGCACTGTGGTCAGGCATTCTCTCAGAAAATTCTCTGTGACACTTACGAAAATGAAGGCTATCGAATATCTCGAGCTCTCATATCATATACTCCCTTTTCTCATGACTAGCGTGGAGTTTTCACGAGTCAAGATCTCGTAAAAAAACCGCACTAGTTATAATATACAATGAACTCTTGATAAGTGGCACCAGTGTGAGGATGTAGGGAAGAGAAATTCCTTGAAAATGCCTCTTATGCTGAGCTTTCACTACTGGGACGTAAGTGAATCCGTGTGCAGGTAAAGGCGGTTATGGTGCCACTTAGTGAGATGCCACGTATCAAGAGTCCACTGTATATAGGGCATTTCGCAAACGAAAATTTAAGTCAAATGTTTTTTTTCTAACAGGTTTTGAGTTTGGAAATGTACTCCTAGAAGGATTTTTTAATAGCCACCTTCTTTTGGACAGAAGCACTCTTGGTCATTTTGAAAAATTTCATATTCAAGACTAATTTTCTACGAGAAAAAATGGATAGGTAAGAAAAATTCGAAAATAAAAATGTTCTGTTTTTGAACGTAGTTACACGAAAAAAATATGCGGCATCATAAAAATTGGCAGAAACGAAAATAATCAGAATTTTTTCGCCTCCTAAAAATATGCCATTTTTTATTTGAAAAAAAAAATCAAATCTTAAATTAATCTTTGTCAAATTACGAACGTTTCAAGCCCTCATACACGATGGAATAACGATTTTTCAAATTTTCACACAATATAAAAAAAAAAAAATGTGAAAAAATATTACTTCGAAAAAAAAAAAAATTCATATATTTCAGTTCAAATTGAATATTTTTTCATTACATATTCGTTGATATACATTTCACAGCATTACTCAAGAATGTTTTAGGACGAAGAAATTTTTATCATAATTGAATATTTCGGCATTATACAGGGTATACATCCTCCACGTGACCAAACTGATAAGGATTGTATATAGGAGGTTGAACTGAGTAAATTAACTCATAGAACAGGTGGTTTCCGAAGCCGCGTTCGCGAGATATGACCGATTTTGAAATCGGAATCTTCACTGTAAGGTACAATACAATGAATAAATTGTCTTCCTTTCAAGGGTTTCGCAGCATTATAACTCAGAACAAAAAAAAATTAAATTTTAACACCTTTTGTATTGGACCAATGAATATTTTGACCAAGTGAACTTTGCAGCTTCTATACCGAAGGCTGCGTACAAATGGAGTGAAGAGTATCTGAAAGCGATTTTCAAAAGCGAAACCCTTGAAAGGAACACAATCTATTTATTGTATTGTACTTGCAGTCGAGTTTCCGATTACTGTACAGTAAAAAAAAACTCTTCGTGAAAAAATTCAACGAGAATAAAAAGTATTAAATCATAGTTGTTTTGCAAATGATTTTAAAAATTATAGAAAACAATTTAGTTACGTGAAAAACAATCGATAAAAAGGAAAAGTAAATAGAATATGGTAGATTTCGCCGAACTTTGTTTTTCATTCCAATTCTTGTCCTACGTAATTATGGAGATCTCCAGTTATACTGCTGGCCGGAAAAAAAATCATGGATATCTTTTTTAGTACTGTCTTTCGAAAGGCAAATTCAGTTTTTTTTTTAAATGTTGACCAATCGGTAGAACTTATACCCATAATTGGCGAAATGACCCATATATACACACATCCACACGCACGCACACACGCTTACGCGCGTTCTGCAATATTTTTCTTTGACTTACCCAAGCATGCTTACCTGCGACTCATATTGCATAACGCAAATGTGTGTATGCGTGTGCGCGTGTGTTAATTGCGTTTTACATCGCGTCGAGGACAAGATATCATCTCAACTGTAAATGTTTAGTTGCGAGGAATATTTACAGATTCATGAATGAAAGCATAAAACAATTTGTTTCCACGTATTTGTTCTAAACAGTGACTGCTAATTAGTAACATATTCCGTAATGATATTTAGTTACGAACGACTTTTGTGCAAGAATATTTTAATTCCACATATCATTATCATAATCATCACCAGTATCATATCTTGTCAGAGAATCTAACTTTGACTTGCTAAAGAACTCAAATAATAAGAATCAAAAATTGTTACGACTTATTATTTTTAGCCCTGAAATGAGACATTTCATCTACTGAAACCTCTCAAATACGGGGTGGCGAGGCTATCTAACTATTAGGTGTAGTAATATTTAAAAGGCAAATCTCGAAATTCTACAGCTATGCAGACAACTTCATCCCAAGGCATGGTCGAAAGTAGTGACAGAAACGTAAAAAAGTGCAAGAATCGTCATTTTCAACGTGGCGCGGTGGTCACAAGAATCTGATAATATTCGTGGAGGTGATTTACACCTGAAACAATAGAATGACGGAAAGAAAGTCTTTGTTTCATCGATTGGCTTTCGAAATAAAACGATTTTTCACTCATGTAAATTTTTTCGGAATCTTGGGAGTGGTCTCTCGCGCCCAAATTAATTGGTCCTTTGGTAATGGATATCCATAATTTTTTTCATAAGGATGCCTCAATCGAGTATTAAGATAAAAAATCGAAAGCATAAAATGTAATTTTTAACCCCAGGAGAGGGTAGATAGGGTTATTGAGTTATGCGCCGCTGGGCACATGTTTTTCTGACCTAAGAAACCAGAGGATGGTTTTTGTTATGAATGCAACCGAATATTATCCAAACGAATAAGCTGCTAAATTATTGCTTGATAAGAGCTTTGTCATATTAAATGAACCAACTGAAGCCAAATAGTACTAATTTGATGGGAACTTGATTGCACGTCTAAGAGGATTGTTCACCCCCTGTGTGAAATTATTTCGAAAGACTGAAAAGCGTATGTCCTACTTTCTTTCTTTTTTTTACTTTTAAATAGCAACGGGAAATTTTCTCATGAAATTGAACTTTCGTAAGATTTCGACCTAGGTCTAATAATGAGAGTTCTTATTCAACTCATTTTACATGAAAATCCTAACTTCGACATATTATTACACATATGTATACCAACTCAGTGGCAATCTATATGCCGTGTTCGGAATGAACGTAAATATGAGAAAAAATATTTATGCGAATCTACATAGAATTTTACCAATCGAGCATTCTTGGTCGAAAAATACTATATTTCGGTACATTTTATATATTGTACGATTGGTGATCGACAACGATCGCCCCAGAACGAACACGGCCTAGATTTACGCCTGGATTTTTGGCTATACGGATTGCATGTGGCATAATTTTATACAGTTGTTTAATTTCAAATGGATTTTTCTCGTTGCAATTGTTATTCTTCTCGATGCCAATAAGATTGAAATCTTTAAAAGACATCAAAATTAAAAAAATGTGGGTCTCAGGAAGGTTGGGATACACGTTTGCATCTTTCACAATAATAAAAACAGGTCGTGAATTAATTTACCGTGTGTTTATTAAATTAATGAAAATGAGAAATCGATACTCATTTTATATTTTGAACATGCTATTAATTAGATATTGTTCACTTTTTGAATTTTAGTTGTTTCCACATGAAAATTTTATATTTCTAAACTTTTCAACTCACGATAACAAAGTATAAACTTAAAATACGTCGAAAATATATTTGTTCCCGACTCAACCATAAAGTAACTTTTTTGACCTAAAAAGCGGGACGAAAGTGGCATATTCTTCCCGATTAACTTTTTTCCGCTAATATCATTTTTTACGCAAAACGGGAATATGATAGAATAATTACAAGATAGAATATCATAACGACGACGACGACGATGACGATAATGATAATGATGACGAAAAAACAATAATCTTAAGTGGGGGCTTCGTCCCCTACACCCCTAACAGGGCTTGCGGCCCTGGACCCACTCCAAAAATGGACTCGAATGTTAGTTTCACAAAAAAGTGATAAAAATATGTGATATACAAATGGGGTCTCCGAGACCCGAAAATTTTTTCATTTATATTTCAGTTACACAACCATAATTCAAGCTCACTGATTTCAAGTACGTGAAGGTCGGTTTTGGGGTCAACTGGACCCCATTTTTTTTCATCAAATTGCAGAAATAACCCTGATTTAAGCGCGCTGACTTAAAAATTGTACGTCAAAGTCGGTGTGGGGTCAACTAGACCCCTATGACGTGTTGGGGTCAAGTGAACCTCAACAAAAGGAAAACGAAAACAGCAAACACAAACTGCTCAAGATGGGGACCACCCAGTCGCTCTGCAGTCGACATAGAACACTCAGCTTCTGTGCGTGAGTGATTCCCACTTTTAGAGTCAATAGATGTGGCCAGAGTTGAGTTGGAAATAAAGTCCTATATGTAACACTAGAATAAAAGTCCGACTAGGTATTCCCTTGGGTATTACTGCCCGAGCTAAAACTCACCCGCGGGAATAATGTCGACTTTATTCCTTTGTTACATAATGTACCTACTATTGTATAACTTTCCACGACATTGAATAATCTTTTGAACATTAAATTTTTTGATACAACGCTTTTCACTTTATTAAAGCTTAAAGAAGTGAATAATGCATCTGACAAAACCACAATGCAACACTGATTTTGGCAACGGTATCATTTCATATTGATGAAAACAATTAACTGTAGGTAAGTTGGAAAATTCAAAGTTTTCCGCGAAATGGATAAAGTAATCAAAAGGTATGTTTTCAATCTTAATCATCGGACTTTATTATTTCATTCATCATCATGTGTGGTTTATGTAACTCATATATCATATATTTATACTTAATCGGATAGTCTATATGTAATGATATGATGTCATATTCTCATTTTCACTTTGAAATTATTTTGGAAATCTGGTCGTGTCATTAAAATTCTTGATATAATAGACATTCGACACACGGCGGTCAACACTCGAGCTGTGGAACTGTTAAGGCGCCGCTGACCTGACTTGAAAATATCAAATCGTGACGTCATAAATACGTGCAGCGCCTCTGAACGTTGAACGGTAAACTAAGGCCGCTGATTTCATTGGCTTGTTCTGTTAGATCCAACCAATGATGTCAGTTACAGATCGGAACATACTTCTTGTGGATCATAAACTGGCTGCTGTCACATGAAAAACGCCGTTACGAATCGTGCCATATTTACAAAAAAATAACTGATAGTATAAGTTTTCCCGAATAAAGTGAGTGCTTTTGTACGTGGCTAACTGTCTGGTGAGAGTGAAAGAAATTGTGAAACAGTGCAATCAGTGAATATTCAACATGCGGTAGCTCCAATCGGCCATGTTTGTTTTGGCGTGATTTTATTCACTTCATTATTCTTTATTATAAACATTATCAGCGATTTGCATGACCAGTGACTGAGTTAGCCACGTACACTTTTATTCCAGCTTCAATTTAAAAATTTCCCGAGTAAGATTCGTGCTTCCGTTCTCGCAGGATTCGTAATGGCGTTTTCCCCGCTTCTGACGTCACGAAATATATATATGACATGCCAGGTCAGCGGGGCCTTAAAGCCAATTAAGTTCAGCATGTTTTTGTTCATGACTGTACAAGCGTGCATTTTTGGTACGCACCGCACTACGCGCTGCGGTCGGGAGAGACGCGGCCTTTCTATGTATCGGTTGTTTTTTCTATTCGTTCATATATTCATTCGTTCTAGAAGCACGCTGTAGAGAAGAAAGATTTACTTTTAGATACGTTTACATTCAGTTATGTTATTACAATAAACCAAACAGTTCATTTCATGAACAAATTCTTCTTACACCTGAAAACTCGTTCTCCCACCCTGATCTAACAGTAACAATAAATCAGCGTTTGGACGAATAACACAACAATTTATTGTGTAAGGACATATTGTCCGACAATATCAAATTTGCAATAAATCAAATTCAAAACCAACATTCTTTTGCAAACGTGTGAGAGTTGTTGACATCGGATGTAGGTGTCTGATCCTGGCACATCTTCGCTAGTATTTTGTTTTACACTTCAAATCTCCAGGTGTGTCAGATCTGTCCCTAACTACGTGGTTGTGATTCCGTTTCTCCATTAAATAATCAGTAATCACAGTTTTTAATGCAATCTTACTTTCAGAAATAATACTTCGTTTTTCCAGGATATTGCAGTCATGCCAATGAGAGGGGTGACAAAGTTCCAGCCTGCCCGGAATAGTGCCTTTTCTTGGGTACACCCCGTAGAAAAAAAACCCGCATGAGGCACGTAGTGAATTGTGCAAGAAAATGTTTTTCCGTTGACGGTATGGGTAGACAAGCTGTAGTTAGCCATTCTGTATCCAAAAAGCAACAGTAGGCTTTCTGCGATACATCTGCTAAGGCGACTCCTCTAAAGACTGTTTCACACCGGTCATCTCATTCTCTGAATCTGCCGATTCCAGTACAGTTGTGGTGTTTCAGAGATCTGAGGACTTTACTGATAGGTCGGACACAGATGCATCCTCTGCTCATCAGTCTGGTAGCAATACTCCAACATGCGTAGAAGTACGTTCTTAATCTACGTTGAAAGAACGAGTGATGGATCAGTAGCTCACTAAAGATAAAACAACGAAGAGAGAGATCATCTGGTGTATGGGCGCTGTTATCAACCATAAGCCATTGCGTAGTTCAGCAGAAAAAGTGGCTTCATTCAAATACATGTTCTCCGAAATTAAGGTGCATATAAAGACCCGTTGTACACTTCGAAAACGCGGGGATGCAAAACTCCTATACCACTCAAGCGATCAGAGTGAAACTTGGACAGTTAATGCCTTATTTTGGCAAAAAGTGGAGCGTCTTTTTAATTTATCAAAATTTTGAAAAAAATTTACAGATTAGTTACCACCCACAGAAATTGGCCAAATTTTCACAGTTACACTGAATTGACCGAACTATCCGGTACGATGCCACTCGGCGGTGATGAAACACACATTTTGAGCCCAGTCCCATGAGATTTGATGGTGAATTGACGAAATGGCAGCTGATCTGGTTTTTGATTACGAAGTACACCGAAATCTCATTTTGGCGACATTTGTTACCGATATTACGCGCATGCCGGTAATGTATGCGTGTAATGTCGGTAAGATATTTACCGACATGCATGAAAGGTCGGTAACAAATGTCGCTAAAATGAGATTTCGGTGTTCTTCGTAATCGAAAACCAGATGAACTGCTATTTCGTCAATTCACCATCAAATATCATGGGACTAGGCTCAAAATGTGTGTTTCATCACCGCCGAGTGGCATCATACCGGATAGTTCGATCAATTCAGTGCAACTGTGAAAATTTGGCCAATTTCTGTGGGTGGTAACCAATCTGTAAATTTTTTTTCCAAATTTTGAAAACGTAAAAAGACGCTTCACTGTTTGCCAAAATAAGGCATTAACTGTCAAGTTTCACTCTGATCGCTTGAGCGGTATAGGAGTTTTGCATCCCCGCGTTTTCGAGATGTACAACGTGTCTTTATAAGCATCTTAAGAGCAACGTATACGATATCACCAAGTCGTGTGATAATTATGTATTTGTATTCGACGAAAGCATCCAGAAGATTGCACAGAAACAACGAATGGATCTAATTGTGAGGTATTGAAATGAAGAAAAAAACGAAGTGAATACGAAGTACCTGACGTCTGTTTTTCTGGAACATTCGACTGCAGAAGATTTGTTGAAGGCTTTAAAATGAGCGAAAGAGGAATACGATCTCAGAAAGATCCTACAGGTATCGATGAATGGCCCACACGTCAATTTCAAATTTTTTCGGCTCCTCAAGGAGGACATAAAATCTGAAAATGATGACCTGATACTTCTTGAGATCGGTTCTCGTGGCATTCATACGGTACATTGTGCATTCAAAGCTGGGGTGCGCGCTACTGGTTGGGAAATCATCGATTTTTTGAGAGCCTTACTTGTATAACCTCACTAAAGATGTTCCTTCTCGACGAGGTGATTTCATAGAAATTACTAACAGCGCTCAATTTCTATTGAAATTTTGCGCAGTTAGATGGCTAGAAAATACTAAAGTAACTACACGTGCTCAAGCGATCTTACCTCACTTGAAAATATACTTGAAAGGTATCAAAAGCAAGAAAAAGCGCCAAAATGCGAAAGCTTCGAAATTACTATCAGAATTGCAAACGATAAGCTTCAAAATTAGCCTTCTTCAGTTCCATCGCTAAACAAATTGAACCGTTCCTCGTGAGTATCAAACCGACTCTCCGATGGCGCCATTTCTCTCTAATTCCTTGACTCTCGTGATCAATATTATTGAGATGTTAGTAAGTGAAATTTTCAAAGCTAATTCCGTTACGAAAATTGAATAATCTGAAAAAGAAAATCTGCAGAGAGCACAGAACTTTGACTTAGGATATACTACGAGAGATGCTATTGGACAATGCAAGAATGTTAAAGACATCGATATTCTACAATTTTGCGAAGAATGCATGACCTGCCTGCACCACTTTGCTGAGAAAATCTTGGAACGATCGCCCTTAAAGTACCCACTTACGAAGGCGCTGTCATGCCTCGATCCTGCCGGCAGTGTCGAATTGAGCCAGCGCGGGGCCCGTAGCAAATTCTGTCAAGAGGCCCTTAGTTTGCTTTAGGATTGTAAGATTAGGGTGTTGAATAAAACAGAACTGTTACAAATAAACTTTTCTGGATTTAATGTACGCAAATTCAGAGATAACACTACTCATATCGATTTCTCTAAGCAAATCATATTCTATATTAATCGAGGTGAGATGATTTATATGTTTTTGATCCATCATGTTCCTGAACTCATTTTTATCATACGCTTGAATGTTGAAAAAGAATATTCGTTTTTCAAAATGTATGCTTATGGGGTAGTCCGGCTTATTTCGATCTACGTACACTTCTTGACCTCTCGGATTTGACCCGCAATTTTTTATATGATTGTTCTCCGTTTGAAAAGTGCTAATTTCTTTTTTTCAGATTTTTTCGACACGCTTTAAATTTTCTACAATTTATCAAAAAGATCTTATTGATCGACACAATTTAAAAATCTGAAAAAATCCTGAAAAATCATGTATCAGATATAAAAATTTTTAAGCTTGGAGCCGGAGTCAGGAGATTTTTCCTTCTTACTGTTTTCAAACTTTTTCTGGTAAAAAAAAACGTCAAACAAATTAGAAGTAGGAGTTCTTTTACCAAATAGATAATGTACGGTTGCTGAAACATTTTCATATTTCACATAAGATTGCTGAGAATTTTTCCTAAGACCTTTTGTTTCCTCTTCATTTTGCTGATAAAAAAATTGTAAATCGTAAAATGGTTCCGAAAAATCTAAAAAATTTACAAAAATCAGTATGACATATGAAAATGTTGCAGCAATGATATAGGTATAATAAAAAGACTCCCGTAATACGGAGTAGAACACGTAAGTCTTGCGTGTAGATAAATATCAGTGTGGTGGGTGATCCAAGTATTAGGGCAAAACCAATCTCAGGTCCAGGACTGTCCCATATGCATACTACAGTTCCTCAAATATGTATTTTTATGAATATCGTGATAATCTTAAGTAATAGGGTTATTGAACAAAGGCTTGGCAAAAAATTAAAAATTTCAATCGTGCTTCTTCTTTGTTTATTTTATTCAACTAATAAACTTGAAATAATAATATTACTCTTGATTAAGAAATAAATTTATTTCAAATTTATTTCAAATTTATTTCTGTATGGTTGTGGGTAACCGAATTTTTAATCGATTTCCAACTTTACTCTCGTTTTGTGAAAAATGTTGAGTCTAAACTCATTTTATCCTTATTTTAGTCCTGAGTTCACATCGGTGGAACTCAATTTAACATAATTATTGATTCAAAAATAGTTGTGTCTGATCGAATTTCCGACTAGTTTAGAAATTCATCTCTGAAAAACGGTCATTCCACAACTCTAGGTGCAACACATGTGGTGTTGCCAGCGCTCATTTTTAGAAATGTGTTAAAACTTCAAACTATCGTTGCAGATTTTTATACCAACGTCTTTCCATCGGCTTTTAGCGATGGGTGATAGTGGTAGGTACTGTACCTATATTGATTTCAAAAAATATTTTCGCGCTCCCGTCTTAATTAATTTTTTTACGCTCAGACAGGAGTGGGTATGCGGGGCCCTCCAATGCGTGGGGGCGGTAGCATTTGCTACTCCTACTACGTGGCTAATCCTGCGGTTATTTCATCTGCTGGTGGTGCTTTAACGCCTCTAAAATCGGCTTTGGAACTTCTCGTCTAAAGTAACCGTCTCTCTGGTCGCGTGGCAGATAAAGTAGAAGAAGAGTTTAGAACATTAACTGAGACTGAAGTATTGAAAGATATAATGGAGAATTATAAAAGGACCGACGAAAGACTTGATCATTTTTGGATGAGAACGTTGAACAACACTGACGGTAAAGATAATTTCAAAAGCTTCATTCAAACATAATATCATGCTCATTATATCACACGGTAATGCCAGCTTAAAAAGACGATTTTCGATTAACAAGGAGTGCCTCGTAAGAATGTTCATGAAAAATCTGTGGTAGCACAACGGCAGGTTTACGATGCTGGTATTGCGGCTGGTGGAATACGCAATGTTCTAATCACTAGAGCACTTATCCACGCTGCAAGAAATGCTCACTCAAGACATAAAGAAGCTTTGGTGTAAATACAGCAGAGGACAAGGACCGAAAACATAAGAATGAAGAATAGAAAAGTGTCACTTGGGAACAAAGAGAACTATCAGTGAAAAAGTTAGAAGTGCTCAAAGAAATAGACGAGAAATGAGCTGAACTGGAAAAAATTAACAACCAGGCAAAGTCACTTCGTCAAGCATAACGACGAGATGAAACAGCTATCGAAACATTCTTGTCCGTAAAAAAATACATTCTGTACCTGCTGTGTTTTACTATTCTATAATTATATCGAGAAAATGATGTCTTTGTACTAGTCACTAAATTATATTTGTTTTCCATACACCGACCTACATGCTCATAATGTGTGTGTTTTTGTGTTACTGTTTAATTATATTATTGATAGATATAATTTCACACACAGTTTTTCCATTTTTTCCCTTAACTCCTTCCTTCCCTTCTCCTTCACCACATCTCATATGCATGCATGTCTCAGGCTAGACATAGGGATGCTCAACCTTTTTTTCGGAAAATTCAACTGATTCGGAAATTTATGTTCATCAACGAGCATATTATTTACAATAAGTATCATGCGTATTCACTATTTAAAATCACTGATATTCAGTAGTTATGCAGCTCGAAATGATGTCATGAATGTCCGGGAATTTTTATAAAATAACCGGGAAAATACGGGAATTTTTAAGTCCCGTGTCGCTGGACACCCTGTGAATGCATTCGAATATGAGCAACAGTTTTTCAGTTATAATTCATTTGTTATTTTAAACCCCTACAATTTTTCAGAATTCAACCACATCGTAATCGGATAAAATGGATTTTCCATGATTGACTATGAAAATTATCCTCCAATTGGTTTTAGTCAAATATCTCAACTGGAAGCAATGCGAAACAGTGAAACTACCACTGGAGTGCCTGACTTCGGGCAGCAAGAATACGCATTGCTTGGATTTCGATGAAGAATAACATATCTCAAGAAGAACAAAGTGTGTGCGTGTGTGTGTGTGTAAGTTCTTTGGAATGAAAGTCTTGATAAGCAGTAAAAAACTTGTCAACGCTTCTGGAGTACATGTTTGTCAGTATCTATTCGATTGAACGCTTATCGCAGTATCTATCCGATACTGGCAAAGATGTACTCCAGAACGATAAGCGTTCAAACGTCGTTCACAAAATACCATGTTAAGATTGTAATAGTTTTTCTGTCTGACAGACGAGCAGACAAATCCATACCTGAATCAACGAACATAAAAGGAATATACAAGGCAACAAATTACATCACACTGCCTTGACTAGAAATATGATCACTGCAAATCACAGTTCTCGTTTCGATATGACTAGTATTTTAGAAATTGAACTATTGTATACTCGTAGAATGTACTTAGAAATGTATAACATCTTGAGCCATTCAAATAGTGTTAATTTGTGTAAGTAACGTATACACCTCTCTCATCAGTCGGTCACAATCCAATTCTTCTTGCCGGCCGTTCATTCTATCGATAACTGTCAATGTGTCTTCTCCATGTCTTCTATATTAATTCATTTATGGATTTGTGACTATTGATTTTTGCTCAATGCACTACCTTTTCTCAATTCCCGCATGGCTGTTAACTGTTATATTTCGTTAGACAATTCTTTCATCTTTTTGTCTGATCTTTATATCTAACCACGTTTTTCTACTCTCGCAATACATGTTGCCCAAGATTTTCGGCCATGATTATTATACGGCCAAATCTTAAGTTTCAATTTTTTCGTCAAACATTTGAACTGCATATTACACAATGAAAGTGCACATGACTCCGTTGAAAATAGCAATAAGGTTTCATGATATTTAAAACTGTTGCCAGCAGCCATAATGCTTTCTTCGTGTTCTTTTCTTGAGTTTCCTGTACTCTCTCGTTATAGGTCATGACCTGAAGCGACTCTGTAATTTAATCAGCTTTTGGTAATCTGATAAATCACAGTTAATCTACCCAGTGTCAAAATTATTAGTCATACCCACAACACACGTTATGGGCCTAGACTACGTGTGGGTAAAAGTAGTTATTGAAATAGAAAGTGATTTGGTTCAAAAACTTTCACTTAGATCAGACATTCTTTCTGAGGTTACCCGGCCCGCGTGCAAAAGTGCAAATAACCAAAAATAGAACATGAAGTGAGTAAAATCACAAAGTTCAAAGGTGCGGAGAACTGGAATTTCGAATCTCAGTTTTACTGCGAGATAAAATTGACATGAGGATGGTGACCGGAGGCCTCGCCAGACCGCAGAAGTCGCAGAGTCGACGAATGCACAGCTATGGCTGTCACAGCTCTGGATGAAGGTGGGCAGCACTGCTCGGAAAATTATCGCAAAGAGCATCGCAGACTCTCACTTGGTTAATATCATGAATTGAACGAGTGCCAGAGACATGTGGGAAACCCTACACAACCTTTACCAGCAGAAATCCGAAAGGAGCATTGATATGCTGCAGCAAAAAGGGTGCCAGGTTACCACAGAGCAGAAACATGACATGGCGACTCACATTGATAACTTAAAGGACCTTGCGCATCGCCTACAAACACTAGCTGATCTGATTACAGACTCCATGATCATAACCAAGATTCTTATGACACTGCCTGCAGCGTACAATTATTTCGTAACTGCGTGGGAATCAATCGCTCAGACTGCCCGTACGCTGAGTAATCTTATCGAGAGGCTACTTGCAGAGGAGACAAGGTTTTCAACTCAAGAAAACGGTCAGAACGAGGCGTTCGAAGCCGTGAAACAGATGAAGAAGAAGAACCGAAATGGAAAGCGAGGCTCCAAATCTTCAAAAGAAGATATCGATGAGAACAAAAGCAGCTCAGACATTTGTTACGAATGTAATAAACCTGGATATTGGATGAACGGATGCCGAACAGACAAAACGCAAAACCAGAGCCGAGGGTCCTAGACAAATGGCCAAGCTCTCGTCGTGCAGACGGCCTTGCTAGTAAATCACCCAAAATGCACCACATAGGTATGGTACGTCGCCTCTGGAGCAATCGATCACACGTCGCACCAAGAGACGAGGTTTATTCACCTCAAGTTTTTTAATAAACCGCAACCTGTAAATATAGGAAGAAGGGCGAGACTATTGGTGCTTTGGGCAGCGAAGACACAAATATCCTAGCCTACAACGGTAATCAATGGGTAGTGGAACATCTCTCCGAAGTTCTCTATGTATCTCATCCACGCTACAATCTTTTTTTAGCTGGCGCTGGACAAAGAATTGCTCCAAATTTCTAATGCCAAGGAATGTTGTTTCGAACACAATGGGACTACTGTTCCATTGGAAGTACGAAAGTGTAAACTTTGTGTAATGCTCTTCAAAGTACTTCAATCAACGGATGGTGAGATGGAGGTCAATCTCGGCAACAAAAACAGTATCAACTCGTGGCAGGAGAAGGCGGGGCATCAAAACATCCGCCACGTGAAGCAATACTTGAAAACACAGGGCATACAGGTGGACGTCGAAGATTTTTTTTTGCGAAGGCTGTGATTTTGGTAAGTCACACCGACTACCGTTTCCAAAACGTAAACGAGAAGACTATAAGACTAGAGCTCTTGGCGAAATTATACATGCAGATTTATGCGGACCCATGCAAGAAGAGTCAATAAACGGGCTACGCTACCATTTGTTGTTGAAAGAGGATTACTTTCAATTCAGAACTATTCATTTTCTCAGATCCAAGTTTGAAATTGTTGAGCGACTCAAAAATTTCGTCACGAGGACGAAAAATCGACTCGGAAGACATATGAGGATTCTGTGAACAGACAACGGTTTGGAGTTTGTAAATTGCAGCTGCAGGATCCTCAGCATGAGATCCTAGATGAGTCTGAAAATTCAGCTGTTGAAGAGGAGTCCGACGACGCGAACGATTGCGATTCGACTGACAACTCTCTTGAATTTGAGCAAGGAGGGCTAGTGGAAGAGGAACTAGAACCAAGACCTCCAAGTGCAAGAGTTCTACACTACAGAAACGAGATCAGACGACTGAACAAGTACCAGGACGTTGTCGATCCCGATACTGTTCTCCTCGCAGAAGGCGAGGAAGTCCAAAGTTATTACGAAGCAATGAACGGAGTATACGCAGCACCTTGAAGCAAGCAATGGACGCATATGCCGACAACATGGTGCTACTAGCAGATCGGGAAGAGGATATGGAAATAATGATTAGAAAGCTGGAAAAGTATATGGATAGGACAAGGTTGATGGTAAATGTAGGGAAATCGAAGATCATGAGATTTAGGAAAGGGGGTGGGAGGAAGAAAAAAGTGAATTGGAGATGGAAAGGTAAACAGATAGAGAAGGTGAAAGAGTTTTGCTACCTAGGATACGGTCAAGTGTAGGGGGGGGGGAGGGGGGAGCAGGAAGCGCACGTGAAAGAGAGAGTGCGGAAAGCAGGGGTAGTAACGAAGCAGGTATGGGGAATAGGGAAAAGAAGGTTTGGGAGGGATTGAAAGAAAAGGATACGGCTATTTGACAGGCTGGTGTGGACGGTTATTGAATATGCAGCGGAGGTATAAGGGCGGAGGGAGTGGGGAATGGTTGAGGTGGCACAGGATAGATTTTTAAGATTGATATTAGGAATGGATTGGTGAACACCAGGGTATTTAGTTAGGAAGGAACTACAGAGGGAAAAGCTACGGATTACATCAGGAAGGGCATGGAACTTTGAAAAGAAGCTGGACAGAGGGGAGAGTAGCGAGTTAGCTAGGAGATGCTGGGAAGAGGTAAGGGCAAAGGTAGAAGTGGGGAAGGAAGGATCAAGATGGGAAAGAGAGAGGGAAGGTTTCTTTGCCGAAAGGGGGCAGGAGAATAGGGAGGCTGTCGGGAGGAGGGAGAGGGGGGAACTGGAATTTGGGGAGTTGGAGGAGAGAAAGAGGGTGGAGCAGAGGAAAGAGAGATGTGCGGAAATAGGAGAATCTCGGTACAGCAGATGGTACAGGATAGTGATAGGAGAAGGGATACCAGGGTATCTGGGAAAGGGCTGGGGAGAAAGCAGGTGGAAAATGGCGGCAAGATTCAGGTTAGGAAGCGAGATGAGGGAAGCAAAGTACTGGGAGAAAAAGGAAAAGAGAAGGTGTAGGGTGTGTGGGGGGGGGAAGACGAAACGCGGGAGCACGTTTGGGAAAGGTGTGTAGGCTAGGATAGAAGGGAGGAGAGCTGGCAGGAGGTAGTGAGGGAGAAGTTAGGGGCGGAGGGGGAGGGGGAAGGCTGGACGAGAGAACTGAAAAGGATCAGAAATGTGCGAGAAAAGGAAAGAATAAGAGATGAATGGGAAACGAAAGCCGAGTAGTATAAGGAAGGATAGGGAATAGCATAAGGTGAAATAAGTTAAGGTTAGGTGAATATAAGGGCAAAGATTTGAGAGAAGGATAAGAGGTGAAGCAAGAGAATTGGCAAGGCAAGGCAAGGCACAGGGCGCGGGCAGGCAGAGAACAAGTAATGATAAGGTAGGATGTAAGGATAGGATAAGAATAAGATAAGAAATAGGGTAAGAAAATATGTTAAAATGTAGTAAAAGGAGAGGGAAACGGAAGCCTTTGTAATTATCTGTTCCCCCAAGAGGAACAATAAATATTACTACCACTACTATTTTCATATTTTTGTAATATGAATTATAATTGCAATTTACCGAGATTGTAATTATTGTGTATTCATTGAACAGATTCAATTATACATTGCGTTCTGACGAGGGCCCTCATCTCGGGCTAAAACGTTGGCAAATTTTTTTCAAGGTATCAAGACCTTCATTTCCAAGAACCTACTTCCATTTCAACACATAGAGGTCAGGAACTGAGTTAATTATAAAATGGAAGATGGATGAAATGAATTCTCAGATATTCTTCGAGCTTCATACGTGGATTTTAGCCAATATATCTGTATATACCCGTACTCGATCATTTTTTATTTTATATAAATATTGTTACAAAGGATAAAATCACCCGTTTTACCCCCTTTTCTAATGATCTAGTAGTCGGCATGTGACGCAAGAAAACTAAGTCTTCTTATGTCATCAAATGAATAAGGTTGCTGCGTCAACCGCTATTATTGTAAAAACAGATCTGTTTCAGACTTTGAGCTGATAACACGTTCTTCACCCCAAATACATTTTTCTCAAAGCATAATTCTCATTTAGCGCCTTTTAATTGCTCACCTAACAAAGCTTCTTACCCTCGTTTTATTCGTTACACTAAAAAGTGTAGCAATATATAAAAGTCTATCACACACACACACACACACACACACACACACACACACACGCACGCACACACACACGCACACACACACACACACACACACACACACACACACACACACACACACACACACACACGCACGCACGCACGCACGCACGCACGCACGCACGCACGCACACACACACACACACACGCACACGCACGCACGCACGCACACGCACAAGCACACGCACACGCACACGCACACACCCAAACAACAAACTCAAAATGGGGATTGGGCACCTGAAGCCAAGCTCCTCTAGTAAATATTGTAACGTAGTATTTTCATCTGTCTTACAAACAACTGTAAGAACCCTTAGCGGAACCCGAAAGTAGAGATTCTGCGATAATAATCGTCAATAATTTCGGATACGAGAGCCAGGACGAGGGTCACGCATCCCAAACCCTGATAGAAAACATTTTACAGGCCTGCGAATGAATCATATTTCAAGATTATTGCTCATTTTTGTTTTGAGTGTCTGTGACAGGAAGATAGGGGCAGAGATCTTCGACGTAAGGCCGACGATAGCGAGGCTACTACTGCGAGCAGAGGGCCTCACGTGAGCTCTGACGTATGGAAAATCAAGGTGGACAAAATTCCCGTTATTGGCCAGCGAATATAGCCTCCCCCGCAAAACACCAGAATCGCACAGCGTTGCAGATTCCTCAACCCGCCACTACCGAACTACAGAGCACCGGCGAGTCTGGCACCCAATCAGTGGTCCACAACAGCGGATATTAACGCTAACGATAATCTAGAATTGTAGAAATTTGTAATACGAGCACCACTAAGAACTACGGAAATTTTGCGAATGATAGTGCCTATGTTTGAATTTCGGCTCCGTTCGGAGAGCACTTTACTCAAGTCCTGGGGATCATAGAGATCAAAGCTTTTTTTGCAATTTTAGATGTGTTGGGTTTTAAGATAATCGGTGAATCGAAGTGAATATATTGTTTATTAGAGGATGGTTCAGTTGAGCTATTAAATAGTTATTTTTTATTATAGTATAG
This sequence comes from Diprion similis, assembly GCF_021155765.1. Taxonomy (NCBI): domain Eukaryota; kingdom Metazoa; phylum Arthropoda; class Insecta; order Hymenoptera; family Diprionidae; genus Diprion; species Diprion similis. The sequence continues at coordinate 3,385,262 of NC_060106.1, read as the reverse complement.
GCTTCATTCAAGTGTTGGCTTTGAACAAATAATTGGAGTACATTTTCGCATACGGGCATGCTTAATGCATACGCTCGGGCTGAACGACTTACCAAGAAGTTTTTCCTTCTTGATCTTGATCATTATTGATGAATGATTTTTTCCAACATTACTCGTAACTTCTGCGTCAGGAGAAAGGGCATTCTCAAAGGTGAGGCTATAAAAACTTATTTATGATCCACTATATATGATGTGCCAAGACCGGCTGAAATGCCTAGCTCCAATGTCAATTAAACATGAAATTGGCAGCAAAGTTAGATTTTGCAGATATCATTTCAACTTTTGCAAATAAAAAATTTCGCAGAGTTGTATTTTGAGATTTGAGTAGTTGAAAAATTTTTACGAGGGGCCCGATTTGCAAGGCTCACACGAGGCGTGACGTGAGCTAGCGCCAGTGCTGACTATAGCTTGCGTTTCACGACTACGCGTAGTGTTAAGTTTGTTTGGTGTGAAGTTAAAGTAGAGTTCCAAATTTTCAGTAGACACAAAAAGTTTTGACACTTTGCATTGCACCCTTTTTCGAAGACGAAGATTTCTCGATGCTCCATTCTATTTCATGGATTTGAATTTTTTACGCCTGAACCACATTCCTCCTCAGACTTCAACTTTGAAAGTTTTAGCTGACGTGCCTATCTCGATTTGCGTTCATCAACGGAACCCACAGACCAGAGCGGAATACCTTGGCTATCTGTCAGGCTTAAGCTAACCAAGGATCGTCCCGGACACAGAATAATCAGTCCGTACACTTTACTGAGTTCACTCTATGCCGTCTTTTATCTTTGAGTGATGAAAATGGCAAACAGTCAAACAGATATAGTTGTCATATAACGATTTAATGATAACACAAAAAAGATTCAATATCAATATTCGTTTCCAAATTGCTTGCAGTCAAATTCCGCTACAAGGGGTCGAGCCGCGTTACCGCATTTTGAAAGTGACATCTATCTGCTAGGTCGCTTCTCGCTGTGTGTGAGCGCTCCGCTTAGTGGTACAGGCGTTTTTTTCTTTTTTGTTATCGAGCATTTTGCGAATAGCGCAAATAGCAATAAGCTTTTCGTATCGTTGCGAGTAACGCACCAACCATGTTAATAAATTCATCTCTTTCCGTTGTTTGTTTTAAATTAGACATTAGCGTTTTGGTTATTAGGATTTTTCTGTCGCGTTGTTTCGAATAGCACATCGACGGTATTAAAAAATTTATCTATTTTCTCTGGCGATCAGCACCATGAGTAGTTGTAAGATTTGCCGTTGTTCTTTAGATTTTGTGCTCGGCGAGTGAGCACCGTAATTAATATTAAGTTGAGATCGATCGCAACTAGCCTATTCGAATAATCTTTATGGATCTTGTTGGTTACGTTTCGGTTTCGTATTGAGCGTGCGACTAGCATGCTTAGATTTTTTTTTATTTGATATTATGTTTTTTTTTATTTTTTTTTCTGAAATCGCGAATAGTGAACTTAGTGTTGTTTTTCTTTTTTGTTATTTGTATCGCTCTGATTACAGAATGTATTATTTCACTTGATTTTGATAAATTGTTTAACGTTTCAAAAGTCTGATCTTTCTCTTCACACATCACCTTTCTCCTCTCCGTGGTACTGAATTATCTGGTGACATAAAAATACAGCTGAGGATTACCGAAGCTGACAATCGAAAGGGGTATCTATTACGCCAGGTGCCCAACAAAATCTCGCGATATCTTTTATAAGATCAATTTAGAGCTTTTATGGTGGAATCCCAAAATGTTATAAACACGTTGAGTTCTCGATGTCTTCTCACAATTAACCCAATTACTTTAAACTTTCAACCTTGCAATAATTCTGTCGTCGCTCTTTCTTGTTCTAACCATTGGAGGCGAGGTCACTGGTAGTATAAATTCAAAATGGCGACCGAATCCTGCTGTTGCTTATGTCCACCATTTTGAATTTAATGAAAAATGGTTTTTCTCAAATAACTCAAATAACAATTTGAACGAGAAATCTCAATGACCAAACTTATAGAAAATTCAATTTTGTATAACTTTGGTTTTTCCATTAATTTTTTAAAATCGATATGTCTCGAATTAAACGTGAAAAAACGTCGGAATAAAACTGTTGTATTATGCCGTTTATTTTTAACTTCAGAGCATGAATAAACATGAACAAACTTGTGAGGAATTGAATTTTTGACAGTTCTCGTCTTCACATTTTTTTTCTTATACAGTCAATATTTAAGGGCATATGCCGACAGCGAAGAAAAAGAGAATCGTTAAAATATTTTTCCACTAACCATCTGGCAGCTGAATGCCTTTGAGAAATAAAATTCAAATTACTTTAGTAGCAATACAATATCAGTTCTACACAAAGGTTCCTACTACTGACACGTAATGAGTACAACGGAGACGTGAACTTTTACCAATCCGAATGCCGGTGTAATATCAGCCCACAATATCAACAACGCGACATTCTTTCCCCATGACCAAGAACTATTTGTGGAGTCCTAAATCCAGTGTGATACCAACTACGTGACATTCCACAGTTGAGAGTATCGATAATTGCAGTATTATCAACCGCCCACCACGTGACATTCGAAAGGTAATAGTTCTGAGAATTGCTTTTCACTGTGTTATCAATCACCCCACATTCTTTTCCTACGGTTGTGAAATTTTTCACCTCAGGATTGGTACTGAGAATCCCTTGCTAGTTCTGATAACATTCAACACACTAACCACAGTTCCCTTACGTTTCTCAAATCAAGCAACTGCCTAAAAATTCCTCTCTATTGAGAGCTAAGATAAAGGTGTAAAATGAATTCATGAATATTGTTTTTAAAAATAGCAATGAACAGCCCAAGCCCAAGTAATGATTTGAACTTTGGGTACAATTTTAAGCACCAAACCTCGTTTTTCTTTTCCTTTTACATACACACTGCGAGCTTTTCACAGCTCATATTCAACTGTCCACTCAACTTTCTCGAATGGTATATTTGCACAGCTTCAAGGTAAGACCGTGAAAATTGCGTTGAAACCATTCATTTTGATTTTATATTTGACGTGTAAACAATCCCATTTATCAGATCGCCTACAGAAAAACTTTTATGGTGGTATTTCTGAGTACAGTGAAATTGTACTTTGCGCCTCTTTGTTAAGAAAAAATGTAGTGCCCCCACTTTCCATCAGGCTGCGTTAAATTATTCAAAGCCACTCGAAAAATTATCTGACGCGTTGCATTGATTAGGATTTCATTCCTTCATTTTGTGTCGGTCTAACCAAATATACTAAAGTTAAAATGAGTAAAAGAAAGGATAGGAGCATATCACCTGAGCAATTCAAGGACGACAACAGTCTAGTACGACGACTTTGTCGGTAGGAAGGCGAATTACGACGAAAACAAAGGAAAAAACATCGCAAACATAAATGAAGTAAGCTAACCTAAAACTTTACTATGCTTTAGAACGGAAGGCGCTTCGTCGCTGTCACAACACTGATCGGAGGAGCGAATGGTTAAATCACTTGTACGCTTACGAATAAGTGTAAGGCCACTAGTCTAGGCTAGCTGGACGAGCGAGTTGTTACTCAGACCACAGCACTCTGGCGTAGATAAGGACAAAATCACTCTTGGGCCTCACCCATGAAAAAAGTTGGTACTCAGATCAGAAAAATGTCTACTCGAAAGTTGTTTCTTTGGAAATGCCTAGGGAAACAGCTGATGCGGGCTTTGACCCGATTAGTGAGACTGAGTAACAACTCAAAAAATAAGATCAAAAAATATTTCAGAATTCGACACAGAATTGTCAGATGGTGACTAACAACTAAATGGTTCCTTGTGCCTGAGGATACCAGGATTTTTCTGGATCCGAGGATGACTATGCGAGACACCGTCGCAGGCGTAGCCACAGTCGCAGTCACAGCCGAAGTCGATCAAGGTCAGCCCAGAGTCCCACCAGAACGTCAACCCTGAAGAGGCAGATATCAGTGACACCGATCAAGAAAAGCTCGACTCTGAAGCTCAGGAAATTAACGAGGTGCGCACCGTCAGAGAACCAACCACCGAGAACAATAAAGTTCAAAATCGTCCAGTCTTGGAAAACTAAAATTAAGAACTTGATAAGAAACGGGACGAAGAACCAGAATTGGAAGAAGGCCGAAATTTTACAAAAGTATCCTCCACCACAGAATTCTGTTCATATCGATCCCCTCAAGGTGAATCCAGAAGTGAAAGAGTTTGTACAGGAACTGTTACAAAAAAAGGATGCCAGAATTATTGAAAAACAAGAAAAGATAGTCGCTAGATTAGGCGCAGTCGCAAAAGCCTGAAACATTCTTTTCAAACTAGAAAAGAACGAACCAAATGCATATTTTGCTGATAGAACATGTGAGCGATATTGGTTGCTTCTTAGCTGACCTTCAACATGATCAGACAGAGATTCGGAAGAGTCTGATAGTATTGAATGTTAACGTATTCTTTAGGGATACTCTTAATGCAACTATCCCGGACGAATGGCTGTTTGGGAAGGACCTTAAGGAGAAGATAAATGCAGAACAGAAACTTCAACGCTTAAGCACTGATTTAAAGACAGCTCCGAAGTCTCAGGGATTGTTATCCAAAAAACATAAAGACCCCGGCAGAAGCCAAAACCTTCATTTACAGACCTTCGGCATCGTACAACAACAGCAAACTCCAGAGATCTCAGCAACACCAGAGGACAACCCGGAAACCGTATCAGCAAACAACAAGGAGGCAAATGTAGAGGGTGTGAGTGTTACCGCCGGAAGACTGGCTATATCAATGCTTGGCATCTTTTGACAAACGATCCAGTTATTTCATCATGGATCCAGGGCTATAAAAGACCGTTTAGATCGAAAGTTTTTCAATCATCTGCTCCGAGTGAAAGATCTTGGTCACTTCATATAAGAAAGACCTTAGTCAGATTGATATCTGAATTAGCATCAAAAGGGGCAATCTGGAAGTGTAAATGGGCCAAAGATCAGTTCACTTTAAACATATTTTTAGTCCCCAAACCAAATGGAACTTACAGATTAATTTTAAACCTCAAACTGTGGAATGAATTCGTTCTGACAGAACACTTCGAATTGCAAGATTGTAGAACTGTTACAATATTATCTAACTGATAGAAAACATCTTAGATTCATATTTAACCACGAGTTGTTTAATTGTTTACCGTTTGGGCTCAGCACTGCTCCTTATGTTTTGAATAAAATTATCAAACCAATTGTAACAAACCTGAGAAATCAAGGTCATAGATCATCTATCTAATTGGATGACTTGTTCCTAGTCAGCAATTCGTTAGCAGAATGTAAAGAGAACACAAGGATCTCTCGCACTCTACTGGAGAAATTAGGTTTCGTTATGAATACAGAAAAAAGTAACCTTAACCGGAGTAAAAGGTGCAAGTTCCTAGGCTTTATTTACGACTCCGTCAGGATGACAGTGGAATTAACTCAATAAGAGACAGACAAAGTACGGAAGTTGGTTAGAAAATTCTTAAGAATTGGCAAATGCCAGATCATAGTATATGCCAAGTTTGGAGGCCACCTAGTCTCAGCCAACAGCCTGCCATCAAATATAGTTGGGACCACACTAAAATCCTGGAAAGAGAAAAATATTTAGCCTTGTTAAAAAATGAGAATAACTTTGATACCCTGATGTCACTATCAAGGTATCAGCAGACCTCCAGTGATGGTTGAATGAAGGGTCTAGTACTAATAATTCTATCAAACTACCAGCTTTCTGTTTAGAAATTTCTTCAGACGCTTCTCTATCGGAGTGGGGAATTGCTTGCAACGATGAAAGGTCTCATGGTTTTTGGAACCACAAAGAACGTCAATTGCCTATTAATGTATTAGAACTAAAGGCAGCGTACCTTGAACTCAAATGTACAGAAGATCGGCACGATTGTGATGTACTCTTACCCCTCCATAACACAGTAGCAATATCGTACATCACTCGAATGGGTGGTATTCAGTATGAAAACTTGAACAGACTAGCCCAGTTCGTTTGGCGGTGGTGCGAGGAAAGAAATATCTGGATTTTTGCGTCGTACATTAATTCACGAAAAAATATCGAGGTGGACAGAAAATCACGTAAACTTAAACAAGAGAGAGAATATGTGCTATCAGACAGTGCATTTTGAAAATTCGTTCGGAATTTCGGAAGACCTGAAATCGATATTTTTGCGAGTAGAGTGAACAACAAGTGCTCCCACTTCGTCTCCTGGCGTAAAGAATCGAACTGTGAGGCAGTAGACGTATTTACAATACCATGGAATAAATTATTCTTCTGTGCATTCCCTCCTTTCATAATAATTCTGAAATTCCTACTGAAAATTGAAAACGATGGAGCTCGTGGTATAGATTTAATCCTGAACTGGCTATTGAATCCCTAGTTCCATTTTTTTCGTGCCATGCGTGTATCAAAACCGGTTTATTTCAGACAAGACGTTAATCTGTTAATTTCTTAAAATAGAGAACCGCATCCTCTCTGGATGAACCTTACCCTGGTTGCTGCGACGCTATCCGGAAAGGACTCCAGTTGAAACACGTGCCCGCAGAGTCAATGAAAATCATGATCTCATCCCTGAGCAAATTTGTAACAGTTTGAATAAGCCCGCCCGTAAATATAATTTAGCCAGCTTCATAGGCATCAGGCTTGACCTAGGTGGGTGCGTTCACCATATCGGTCTTCGCCAAAACCTAGCTCTCACTCCTCGGTCGACCAGATAGAATAAAGGTGTCTACTCGAAAAGAGCATTTCATTCGAAAGTGAAAATTCCGTAATAGACAGTAATGATTTAAATTTGAAATTGATAATCGTGGCGAAGACCCTTTATTCATAAAAGATAGATATATAATAAAAAAAAAAAAAACAAAACAAACAAAACTACGAAAAGCCATCATCGGTTGAATAAAAACGAAGAGCGAGGTACAATGACGGAGGTGAAATTGTTAAATAGAGACAACTACGAGAAATAATTCCACGAGGCATATTACGGATAAGTTTTATTTTTACATTTATTTTTTATTTTTACTGTATATTTTTCCTTTTTGTTATATGTTTACATATATATTTATTTTATTATATACTTTTTATTTTTACGTCTCTATTTATTTGACTATTTATCTTTTATTTTTATATCTCTATTTATTTTAGTATACATCTTTTATTTTTACATCTTTATTTATTTTAGTATACATATTTTAATTTTACATCATTGACAATAATTTACATAAAAAAAAAACATGTTGCAAATAGAGACACAAGTCCCATAATATTATTTTTTTCTTTATTCTTTATTTTTATTCATATTTAAAAAGAAACAAGTAGCGCGATTAGTCCGTTACAAATTATCAATTAAACAATACGATTGTACACTGAAGAGATGGTGGATATTTTGCAACCTCAAGCCTATAAATCCATATAAAGGCTCGATTCAAGACATCCTAGAATGCCTCACACAGGAATACCAACGAGGCGCAAAGTACGGAACCCCGGAATACACCCAGATCATCGATATCATTGATTCTGGGACCCGAGATAACGGAGGATAACCGTTTGAACAGATTTTTTAAAGGGGGATCAAAACTAAGGCCTACGACCCCAAACTATAAACAGACGTGGAACCCGAAGGCTGTCCTGAATTATTCATCGACAATGTTCCCTAACAATACCATTTCATTGGAAAAACTGTCCAAAAAGTTAACAACGTTACTGGCGTTCATCACTGGTCACCGAATGCAGAGGTTGTCTCTCATTAAGATCAACAACATAGAGAGAAATCACAACTCCCTGGAAATTGAGATTACAGATCCAAACAGACATTTGGTCTTAATAAAAAAACAGCCGCTGTTCATCATACCTCGATGCAAGGAAGACCAAACTATCTGCCCTATGTCGACTTTGGAGTCCTATTTAGAAAGAACGCGAGGCATCCGTAATTCAGTAGAGGGACTATTCATATCGCTGAAAACACCGTGCAGGTCAGTTGGCTCAAAAACTTTGAGCCAATGGATTAAAGCGACCCTTCACTGAAAAAAAAGTTCTGTTCTGGTAGCGAGAACTCAGGCCGCTCGAACTGGAATTGATTTTCTTCCGATGCCTGAACCACTACTAGTCCAGGCAAATAAACTCTTTTCGTAAAATTTTCGCCTACCCGAAAAGTAACTGTGGGTTTCGGCAGCAATGCATGTCCTTATTATCCTCTAATGCTTGCACCAGATTCTGTCCGTACGTTTAGCAATAATTAGCGGTTGAATGCCGGAAACCAGTGATTTCTTTTTTTGTTTTTCGCTTATATAATGAAAACTATTGGTTGGATCGGAAAAAAGTTCAATTAAAAGTTGTGGATAATTGAAAAATCTATCGATTAGCGTTGACCCGATGTAGAATTGTAGATATTCCAATTTTTCGCTCAACTATTGCGATCGGAAAATAAAAAAGGGCATTTTTTTCCACTATTTTACAAAAAATGTATTTGGTTAGTTGCAATTGTGGATTTGGGGAATTCTTAACTATTAAGAACTACAGTTTGGATTTGCTTGAAAAAAATTTGACAGTTTAGCAACAATCTAATTCACAACTAAAAAAGGTGTCCCATTGGATTGTTATTTCTTGCCCTGCGGATGACTGTAGAGCAATGAACGAAACGGTTTTGGATAGTGAAAAAGTTGAACTACAACATACAATTACTTGAAAATCAATTTTTGCAATTTGAAATCTTCCAAAGTGGCGTCAAAAAAACGACATTTTTCGACCTGAAAAACAATCAGGAAAACATGGTCGTGTCGAAATGCGACAAAATGCATTGGAAATCTGCTATTTTGCTACGAATTTTTCCGTCCTGAATTTTGTTCTACGATAATGAGGAGCCTAAATAACTCCATTTTTTGTAAAATTCCCCTTCTTTTCGTTCATTTATATTGTGACAAGGGGAGAAATCTCCCGTTTTACCCCCCTTTGTGATGATCTAGTAGTCATCATGTAGAGACACTTATATGTTATAAAGAAAATGAGGTTGCTATTGAAACACATATTATTGTAAAAACAGTCTCATTTCAGACCTTAAACGGAATACTCGTCTTTTTGACATAAAAGCCTTTTCAAAGCATTTCTCTCATTTATTTACGCCTTTTGATTCGTAATCATGTTAAGCTCGTGAACCTAGTATTCTTTCGTAACGTCGTCCAACGTTGGCGTCAGAAGCGGGATATAGAGCTTTTAACGGTTTCGACTCAGTGCGCGAATTGTAAAATGAGCGTAAGCCGTGGTACTCGTTCGCGTCGTCGGGAGAGTTGTGGAGATAGCCCCTCTAGAACGGGTCCACAACTCCCTGCGTCGGTTGTTTCAACTGCAACGGCTTCAGTTCCCGTCACTTGCAAGATCCCTTTAGCCGCGCCTTCATCAACTGATGTGTCCACCATGGATCTTCTCAAGATCCTGCAGGCACAACAGGAAACGGCAGCTCGACAGCTCCTGGAAGCCACAGCTCAACAACAGCAGCGACTCCAGGAAATCGCTGAAAAACAGCGACAAGCTGCTGAAAGGCAGCAGCAACAACTTATAGCTCTTCTACAGGAACAACAAAAGGAAAAAGACAGTTCGGAGTCTCAGATGCGTGAGCTGTTCCGGGCCACGGTGACGGCCCTGAAAACGGTCAGAGAATCAACAGACTTCTCAACACTCTCCTGAACCAACTCCCAGGCCTTCCCCTAACCAGGAAAACCTAAGGTCTGTCCTCTTCCCACAATTTGTAGAACCAACCACACAAACTAGGCCAGAGATGTGAGAGAGGGCAACATTCGATGTACCCCCCTCTCGCCCGATAGTCAGGCATGACCGCATTGTAAACGCGATGCGGAATGCCCCTCAAAATACCCTGGACGAGTCTTTCTTAAGCCTCCCCGGAGGCTACCATGAAGCATGTCAAAATCTGAAACCTTTCGCTTTGGTGAAGCCCCCTATATTTGACGGACAAATTTCCTAGACTGATTTCGAAAGCCAATTTAGAGTAGCTTCGATTCATAATAAATGGGATGCAGAGGCAAAAGCAATAAATTTAGCGTTGAGCCTACGAGGCCCAGCAGTTTCAATTTTGTCGACCCTATCTTCGTCGGAAATCTTAGACTATGACAGATTAAGCTCCGCGCTGAGATTTAGATACGGTAGCTAAAACTTGAAGAAATTATATTTAACTCAGCTACAAAATCGAAAACAAACGAGACGAAGAGTTGGCATCCCTTGGACAAGACATAATCCGTCTAGCTAGAGCAGCCATCCCGGATGGTGACAGTTTACGCGATTTTATCGCAGTTGAGGCCTTTATAAAAGGAATTAATGGCCCCGATATAGGACTAGCTGTTAGCACGTCTGGAGTTTCCATGTTACAAGAAGCAACTATTAAAGCCCTCGAAATTGAGACATTGAGAAACCAACATTTAGGAGCCCCAAAAATTCGTCAGGTAGAGGTGATGAAAGGAACATCACCTAAACCAAGGGCTAGCTCAGAGAAGACTCGCCCAAATACCCAAAAATTCAATACAAATAAAAGAAGTAAAAATAATCGTGGCCCGCAAAATAATAAACGCGAAACTTCCAATGATAGCAATACAGAAAACCGGTTCTAAATTGTTTCGCTTGTGAAAGAAAAGGGCATGATGCCAATCATTGTTTTACTTTGAAGAAACTTTTCGGAGAGTCCTTTCAAAGCTCGAACTCAAATTCGAATGCACAGAATTGGCGTAATAGGGATGCCAATAAGAGAGAAGAAAATCTTCTGAATATATCCACCAAAACTAATACAAAAAACAAGATTCGGATGATTCGTCAGGGCGAGAATCATCGCGCATTGCCGATAGCGAAAGCCCTTTAAATGAACGATTTTTAATTAGAAGTCTAACAATAAGACAGTCTGGTCTCTACGCGCGCGGTACCGTGAACGGCGTCGATTGCCTCTGGGTGATCGATACTGGTGCGGAAGTGACCGTCGTTCGATCGGATTTCTTTAAATCCGATGATCAGACTGTTCCCTTCTTATCCCTGCGAACAGCCACTGGAGAGACGACCCTGATTTTGAGTCAGGTTGTTGTACAAATCCTGTTCGGTTGTATCGACTCTCCTCATAAGGTTTTCATAGCAGATATCGAGGATGAAGGAATTTTGGGTTTCTTACAGCTCATAATTGTGCTATCTCGACTAAGAGAAACTCTTTAGCTTCGAACAATCGCGAAATAGCTCTTTGAACGAATAAAAATGGAATTTACTGGACTCCTCCTAGAATTCGAGAATTAGAATTTTCTCAAGACGAATCGCTAGATCAATTTCCGTCACATTTACAAAACCTAGTTGAAAGATCTTCGACTACGCTAGACTCGGCCCAATTAGAATCGTTTAGGTTTCTTTTATTAGAGTTCTCGGATTCTTTCGCCAAGAACAGTGGCGATAAAGGCCGATGCACTTCCGTCAAGCACAAGATCGACGTTGGACAGAATCCCCCGATAAAACAGGCTCCTCGGAGACTCACGCTCAACTCCCGGGAGGAGGTGACGAAGCTTGTGGAGGATATGCTGGTGAATGACGTCATCAAGCCATCGTCTAGCCCTTGGGCTTCCACAATTGTCCTAGTGAATAAAAAGGACGGGTCAAAACGATTTTGTATTGATTACAGGAAGCTGAATGATATCACCAAAAAAGACTCGTATCCTTTACCCAGGATAGAAGAAACTCTTGACCTGATTGCTGGCGCCGATTGGTTCAGGGTTCAGCACCATAGACCTCTAGAGTGGGTACTGGCAGGTCGAGATGGACTCTTCCGACAAAGAGAAGACAGCTTTCGTTACGGGCTTACGAGGATTATGGCGATTCAAGGTTATGCCGTTTGGCTTGAGCAACGCCCCGGCTACCTTCGAACGGATGATGGAAGCCATCCACCAAGGACTCATTGGTAAAATATGCCTCGTCTATTTAGATGACATAATTGTTTTCGGTCGGAACTTCGAAGAAGAAATGCAGAATCTTAGGGAAGTTTTCGCCAGGCTGAAACAGGCAGACCTTAAAATGAGTCCGAAAAAGTGTCATTTATTCCAAAGAGAAGTAAGCTTCCTCGTACACATCGTCTCAGCTGACGGAGTGAAAACCGACCCGTCCAAGATCGAAAAAGTTTCTTCCTGGCCAACAACTGTGAATAAAGAACAGGTACAGAGCTTTCTGGGATTATGCACCTATTACAAAAGATTCGTGGAAGGTTTCGCCACAATAGCCAAGCCCCTGCATCGTCTCACAGGAATCAAGATCCCATTCGACTGGACTCCGGAATAGGAAGAAGCCTTCAAGAAATTGAAAAATAATCTTACTTCTTCCCCTATCTTAGTCTATCTAGAGGTCAAACTTCCTTTTATTTTAGATACGGACGCCTTTTTGTCAGGAATAGGTGGAGTCTTGTCACAGATTCAGGAAGGTCGGGAGAGAGTGATTAGCTATTACAGCAGAGTCCTTAGTAAAACCGAGAGAAACTATTGTGTTACTTATAGGGAACTCTTAGCTATTGTTAAAACCGTAGTCCACTTCCAGCATTATCTGTACGGGAGGAGATTCTTAATTAGAATAGAACATGCTTCTTTAAGCTGGTTACTTTCGTTTAAGGCTCCCGAAGGTCAGGTAGCTAGGCGGCTAGAAAGGCTTGGACAGTACGATTTCAACTTTCGACACCGAGCAAGACTTCAACGCGGGAACGCCGATGCTCTCTTTAGAAGACCTTGCGAAGAGACGCCAGATTGCAGACAGTGTGCAAGATTGGAAAAATACCGGAACCCTCCTTTTTTAATTCGAAAGATGACACTCGAAGGAGACCTGGAGGATTGAAGAATATCTCAACAAGACGATGCCAAGTCTGCACGGCGAAGTGAGGTCCCCGAGAAAGAGGACAGAGCTCTCTTCAAATTTACAACGTGGGAGCTCCTTTCGAAAGGGTGGCGATGGACATCCTCGGTCATCTTCCTACAACCTACAGTGGAAACAAATACGCGCTGGTCATCGCTTATTACTTCACCAAGTGGCCACGAGTGGTCCCACTTAATAATTATCTGTATGCACGGAGTTCCTCTAGAAGTACTGTGGCGCGCAAAGCGCTTCAGCGACCATTTTCGGGTCGCGTACCCCTAAAGGGCCGGCGAGCCCGGAAGGGGGCCAGGCCTGCGAGCCACCTCTGACCGGCAGTCAGCTAAGTATTGCGATACTCGACGTCACGCTAGAGCCAAGCGTCGCCCTAGTGAGTGAAGTGTAAGAGTGTGTGAGTGCCTTCGAGCGAAATATTTGTGAAGAAGGATAGACTTTACTTAGGTAATAAATGTTATTTTGTTCAACCAAATATCAGTTGCGTCCCATAATTATTCGATGGCCCTCTCCTGTACTTGATTTCCTTGAGATTATCACAAAAACTCGCTGCGGTAGCCGTGCTTCAGTCCGCGATCACACGACCCTCGGGCCGAGAGTCTCCGGGGGTTAGCCGGTATCTCCCAGTTTGGTTCGAGGCTGGGTAGGTAAAATCGCACTCTACCTGCCGCCCAGAAGAAGGACGGTGGATATAGCTTCGTGCCGGCGGGCCGTGGAACGCCGGCGCACACTTTAAATTAGGTGTTTAGGCCCGACTTGTCCCCCCTGTCACTTTCGTGGATTCGCCACACGACTGCGGGGAGGGTGTTTTGCCACAGTACATACTGATCAGGGCCGTAATTTTGAGTCAAATTTAATAAAGGAGGTTACTCAGATTTTAGGAGTTAAAAAAACTCGTACAACTCCCCTCCACCCTCAATCTGACGGCATGATAAAGCGTTTGAATTGGACTTTACTTCAGTATTTGTCGTCCTTCGTAGAACAGAATCAGAGGGATGTGGACACCTGGATTCCCTTTTTCGTCTTATCTCATAGATCTGCGATCCACGAGACAACGAAACAGACGCCAGCTTCCATGCTTACAGGGAGAAACCTTCGCCTCCCGTCAGATTTAGAGAAGGGCCCTGTTCCCGTGCAAACGCAACCCCAGACAGATTATGCCTCTCATTTACAATGACGCCTGGAAGAAATTTATAATTTTGGCAGCGGAAGAATTGCTATGGCCTGGGAAAAATTAAAAGCTCGCTACGATATACGAGCTAGGAATTTAAAATTCAATCCCGGAGATTCTGTCCGGCTTTTTCAGCCTAGAAGAGAGAAAGGACGATGTCCAAAACTCCGAAGAAATTGGGAAGGTCCTTACCAGGTGATTAATCGAATCAACGATGTGGTTTACAGGATTCGATAAGGCCCTCACTCCAAAGTGGTCCACCTAGATCGACTTGCTCCCTTTGAAGAGGAACAACGACCTGAAACGGCCTCGCCAAGGCCTGGCACATCTTTCGAGGTTCGATCTCTGAAGATTCGGTTAAGATAATTACAATCACCTTAACTACCTTCCAGTCTGTCGTCAGTTGGAAAGAAAACCTCCTCTTCGGAATTAAATTGCAAGAGACGCGCGCGCTGACAATCATCGTCGAGGGAAGTATTGGATGTAGAAAGTCAACCTTCACCAAAAGATTCTCGATGGATCCTCAGGTCTTCACATTGCTTGAACCGCTTGAAGAATATCGAAACGTGGCTGGGAGTAACCTCTTGGAATTGATGTATCAAGATCCTGATCGGTACAGTTATCAATTCCAACATCACGCTCAAATGGTTATGTGTCAAAGACACCTACAGGTAACCTCTTTGCCTGTCAAACTAATGGAACGATCGATTTTTAGTAGCAATTGTTTTATCGAAACTCGTCGATGGTTGAGAAATTTCCAAGATTTTGAGACTCATTTGCTCCGAGAAAATTCCGCTCTTCTCATTCGAACCTCTAAACTCGCAGTAGATTTTATGGTTTATTTGCGAGTTTCCCCAGAGACCTCTTTCGCTCGGGTCTGTTCCCGATCGCGTGAGGAAGAATCAGGTCTGAGTTTAGAGTTGCTCAGAACCATTTTTGAGGTTCATGAGGATTGGCTAATCAGAGGGAAGTTTTCTTCCGTACCTGCCCCTGTTCTAGTTATAGACGCTGAATCCTCCGCTGATCAAATTTATAAAAATTTCTATAATTCAATCCAACTAAAGCGTGTATAGTCTAAATCTACCAAGAAACGCAACGTTGATTTTGCTTTCTTCATTTGATTTCTTCTGATTTTGTTTCTTTCTAGAAGCTTTTTCTTCGTAGATCGAGCTTTGGAATAGGTAGGCTTTGATTAGGTTAACGAAGTAAAAACAGCCACTATTATTTCTCGAGGTCGACAAGCAATTGAATGCTTTTCGTATTTTATTAACCCTATGTGTCAGATTTCGTAAGCATTTTCAGGTTTCCTGTCACAACATCTTTCCCGTGAATCCTTTCTTCATCCCGAGGACGACTGGTGATCGACGAACCGGGTTTTTCTTCTCCAGATTCAGATACGATCGTTTCTTTTCTTTTAATAGAAATAAACGTTTAATGATTTAATAACGATCTTTATTAATGAATCTTTCTTTAACTAAATTCTTTGAACGAATTTGGAATGTTCGATCATTACTGCTCACGTTTGTCCTCCCAACCTAGGGTGTGCTGTTTTCGGAGAAACCCCAGAACCGGCCCACCACCTTTCCTCCTCCTTTTCCAAGTGGTGATATAACTGCAGGATCCCTTTTGGACTTCCGCTCGAGTCCTTCCTGGTTTCCCAGATCCTATGACAACCTTGGATTTTTACATGAAGAGGATTACACAACACTTTTACACTGACACGATAAACCCATGTGACAGAATAATGTAAAAATATTGGATTTTGGCTACATTGCTCAGCTATCTGCTCAAGGTTTTCTATGGTTTACCTTGAGACTGTGGGCGCATGCCAGGTAGTAAGAAGGGAGTCTTCAATTTTTTAGAGTCATAGCTCCGACTCACCTTAGAGCGTTGATAACTAGATCGCTTTTATATTGTCACGATATACTCGAGTCGGGACGACTTTTTTTTCTTCGGGGGGAGCAGTGTTACAAAGGGAGAAATCTCCCGTTTTACCCCCCTTAGTGATGATCTAGTAGTCATCATATGGAGACACTCATATGTTATAAAAAGAATGAGGTTGCTATTGAAACACATATTATTGTAAAAACAGTCTCATTCCAGACCTTAAACAGAATACTCGTCTTTTTGACATAAAAGCCTTTTTAAAGCATTTCTTTCATTTATTTACGCCTTTTGATTCGTAATCAAGTTAAGCTCGCGAACCTAGTATTCTTTCGTAACGTCGTCCAACGTTACAATATGTATATTCGTAGGAATCAGCAGAATTTTTTTACACAATTATTTCTCGTATTTACTGATGTGGGAAGTGGAGGTTCTTCTGAGACCATTCGACGCGCCGCGTGGAGGAGAAAGCTAGGGCGAGCGACCCATCGCTACGCGGCTGTCGATTCGATAGCGTGAAAAGTCATTTCAAAGGTTCAAACTGACCTCGCTGTCTATATCTCGGAAACTATTGGACGGGTTTTGATGATTTTCTTTCAGATTTGTACTAGCACATTGAGATATGATCGAATATCACTATGGTTTTCCCGGATTGTTATCGGAAATCCCTCAAATCACAAGTAATTCAATTTTGACACTGCAAATTTAGTGAATTGGTACTTGTGTGACCTCATATATTGAGTGCATCTCTAGAAACTGTACAAGAACTGCGCATGCGCCACTGATTCAATCTCATTGGTCAGCGAAATTGCTCCGCGGCGTTATTTTCGTCAGCTAACCAAGGCGACCAACGTACACGAAATGTGACAAGGCTGTGAATCTCTCACGCGTAAAGTAGCGTATTGTAGTTATATTGATATTTATTCCTATTAAGCGTGAATTTTCTAAGAAAAGTGTGATTCAGCAGCACCGTGGTTGATATTAAAAGATATTTATTCGGCACAATAAAGGCGTTAATGCAGAAACAAACACCAAAAGCTACAGAAATGGATCAGTTATTTATTGGAAGAAGAAATCTGAAACTAAATGTGGAACGTCATCAACGAGTGGAAGTCTAGACAAACAGAGGCAGGTAAGTAAAAATATTGTTTATATTAAACAGATTCTTGATTTACATAAAATTAAAAATGAATGGGTTGTTGAAACCCAGTAAAAGGTAGCTCCGGAGTATATTTGTTACAGTGCAGTGCTCCGGAAGCCAGTAATCTGTACCGACAAACATGAAATATTAAAATAAAATCAGTAACAAGGAATAAAAGAAATGGTGTATCTTAAAACACAAATCTTAGGAGTACGAAAAGTAGCAATTCGTTTTTCTGTCGCAATTTATTGGAAATTAGTGGTATCCAAAACAATTCGAACCTCTTATCTGATAATAATACTTGTTAATATTTTCAGGTAGGAAACAAGCTATCGTCGAAGCGAGACTAGAGTTATCAGGCATCAAAGCGTGTAAGTAAATTTCTGATTCCATGATCTTTGCATATGACAATATTTTCACATGTATTCAATGATGAAATTCGTTTGTTTTGATAGACTCCAAGTTTCAAGTTTGGTTAATATGTGGAAAATCATACCTTACCTGATGGTCAAAACATTTTGGTGGCAAAGACCCTAGTTTCTCGATTGGTGCCACCATTCCAACCATCGAACCTGGTTGTTATGTTGTTCCATCAGACAACAGGTACCCGAGGGAATTTCTTCAGGTTATTGCCATATTCTGAACATCAGTCGGGGCGAAATTGAAGAGCATGGCATGCTACAGATCATAGTGTCTGAATATTCGATCATTTTAGATTGATCGAGCCAATGATAATAAGTTTGTTATTCAACAATTGCTGCCAACTAATTTTACAGAGCAATCATTCCGTGCGCCATTGTAATCAAATTTTAATTTTCTTTTAATTTTCAAATTTTATTTTCTGCAGTTTTGATACTTTATTTCTTACTCTCTTGGCATTCAATTTAGATGAATACACTATTCAAGTGTTAAATCAGATTCCCGGCATGAATTTTGATAGGTAAACTAAACGAATCTTAATCTAAAAATGTTGGATAACTTCAGTTGAAAATCACTGATTTTCGCGATTTTTTTTTTCATGGTTAGGATATCCTAATCGGTCTGTTTTTTTTTTAATAAATTAAAGCAGCGATGAAGAATACAAAATGATTTTTGTTGCGGTGATTTTTTAGTTTTTTATTATTGTTATTAATTAACAAAAATGTTGAAAAAAAAAGAATTCTAATGGGTGTCCACTTTTCCGGGCTCAATTTTTATCTGAAACAAAAATTTCAAAAAGATTATTAATCTGTAAGAAAGCCGCTTTCGTCCTATGGAGGCTTCTTTTTTGATTTTTTTTTACAAAATGGCGGCGATTTGAACAAAAAGTAGTGAATTTGGCTTTTTTTTCGACAGTTTTTCGAGAAAAAAAATAGGAAGTTAAAAAAAAAAAAGCTTCCATAGGACGATAGCGGCTTTCCTACAGATTAATAACCTTTTTGAAATTTTTGTTTCAGATCAAAATTGAGCCCGGAAAAGTGGACACCGATTAGGTCTCTTTTTTTTTACAACATTTTTGATAATTTATAACAATAATAAAAAACTGAAACATCACCGCAACAAAACTCATTTTGTATTCTTCATCGCTGCTTTAATTTATTAAAAAAAACCCAGACCGATTAGGATATCCTAACCATGAAAAAAAAAATCGCGAAAATCAGTGATTTTTCGGGCGGTCACGCTGAGATGATCCCTTAAAGTCAATATCAATTGACAGTATCATCTGACTAACTAGTTGCAGCTATCATCCGTGCTTGAGTCTCGTTCAACCCCAGCAAGGTCTAAGGAATGCATTCTCTTTCTAGTACACGTTACAAATAATCACTTGGTCTACAATAGGATTCACTTGCCGGCTAACTTTTTTATTATGAACCTCTATCAGGGAGTTCTCCTGTAACTTATTGATAGCTTGAAACCAGATTCAATTTTATACTCTTACAATGGTCCTTCACTGAGACTGAAAGTTTGTGTATCTCCATTTATTACAATTAATTCTGCATTTATTACAATTGTTTTTGCATCCCATGTTAGCACTGTTTGAAAGAAAAACATCATCCTGAGATTGGAAATGGAATCTGCAACGCAAAAGTTATCTAGTGGTACAAATTGAAAACAAATAATTTGATAACGGTTTCTGCGGCAAAGGGATTCCTTCCGGATATTCATGTTCCTGGATGACGTTCAGAGCACTATGAAGAAGATATTGTATTGGATCGAGGTTAAAGTAAGTATTTTCATGAATTTCGTTAAAAATTAGAAGTTCATTCGTTTCAAAGGAACAAGGGGTACAATCTTGAATCCGATAAGTCAATATCTTCATATGAATGTTCTGAACATTCACTCTAAAACATGCTTACCCTCAAAGTTAATTGTGACACTGAGGCACATTTTGAAAATGTTGATTTTCAACTTGTGTCACAGTACATTTCTGAGTTTCACTCTTCTCAGATCTACTACTTCTTTGGCAACCAACAAAAGTGGCGATGATCTTGGCACGTGTCATAAATTGAATAGGAGGAGGAGATATCAGCGAACAACAGAGATGCATTCAATTTGGCTCTATTTTCCGTTGAAACAAAAAAATTTAATTGTTATCCTTAATGTATGAAGTAATGAAAATGATTAAATAAATTTGCCCCACCTACCTCCTTCGTTTCGTCCAAGAACTGAACATTTGAACAGATTTCTTGTTTCAATGGAATAGGATGAATTTCAAAAGAGCAACAGCATTAAATTCCGACCGTTTTTTGAAGAATTAATTTTCAATAACAAATACTTCCCAAACCTTTCTGAGTGACTACCTCAATTACTTGATATTCTCACCTCAATTATGCATGTGAACTACATCGCTGACAGAAACAGAGTTAGACAGCTGGGACTCGGGGTGGCCAGACTGCACGGACGGCCGATTCAAACTCGTGCATGCGCAGTTCTTGTATAGTTTCTAGAAATTCTCCCGGTATGAGTTTAGTTGCTTAAAGGTGAATAGCTTGGTGTCATATATATAATATTTGAGTATCACAACTACATCAAAGAGGCACACAGCTTCAAACATATCATGCATGATATCAACAAACCTACTTTGAGTTACATGAAAATTAGGTGGACAATGCAAAATACAATCAGCCCTAATCCCTCTACGGCTAGGATCTTGCACCCGAAGGTCTGCTAGATAAGATTTCACTGTTCGACGGAACGTTTGATCTACCAGAGTGGTAAGAGATCTTTAAAATTTATTTATTTTGCAAAAACGGCATGAGAAATTTGCATTAAAAAATTCATTAAAGCCTAACAACGAATAGAGCATAAAGTTTTCCCCTATAACCAGTCCTAACTTGAAGAAAACTGTTCTTTTACCTTGTGGTAAATGTAATTCGAATCTCTCTGACTCGAGAAACTCCAAACTATTCGTTTCGACTTGTTCGGGAAATCCCATACCGTACGGTTCCACAAATTACTCTGCACAAAATTCGAAATTACGTTTCTCTCGTTTTCTAATTTTCCTTTGTATGAAAAGACGAGATGATACACTGTAGGTATTTAAAAAAAAAATTTCAGCATTTCTCTCAGAGGAAATAACATTCTGGTAGAGTAATTGGATATTGTTCTAACGTGACCATCATGGCAGCGTTTTATTTTTCTGAACCTTTCACCAACTACAAATTCAATCGGATCTAGGAAATCCCTTTGCTTCTTAAGTGTTTTGGAGCGTTTATGCTTGGTATTAAATTTTGTTAAAGCTGACTTAAACGTATCAAACATAGCGTTAACATGTTTCAATACTTCAGTGGATTTGGGGTCACTTTTTTATTTGTTGTCGAGTTCTACTCAAATAGTATTTGGTCCTGTGTTTACTATTGTCCAAGTTGATGCAAAAAAAAAGTTGCCTGTGAGCCTGGGAACACAAGGTACTTTGAATTTTGGAGCATTAATCAAGTACAGTCTCCTTCCACTCCTTCCAAATTTTTACTGTTTTTATTATATCGGCCTTTGATTTGAAGTTAGGAACACATTTACCCGAATAACTAGCATTCAGAATTTAACAGTCTTTTTAGTATGTGTTGATGAACTATGAAGTGTGGCATCTATTGGAACAGCTGGCTTGGGAAGGGTGAAATAAGACACACTGGGAACTGCATTGATTTCTGTGGCATTTATGTTGGCGTGATTTGCGAGCCAATGACTTTTGAAAGAATGGAATGTGGTATACATACTGCAACATGAGGCTTTGCTACATCTATATTTCTGGCCGTGAAGCAGAGTGGCATTTTTAATCTTTATTACGTGTGATTTTTTTTTCAACAACTGATATGTCGAAGATCTCCAATGAATTTTGAAACAGACGGTACTATTTTGTCCGTTTTCCCACAAATCGCGTATATTTGACTCTGAAGAAGCATCCACGGATGTACAGCGTCCTGCGGGTAATCCAATTGCAGCGCATAGAAACTTTTGAAAGTAACGTCGATAGCTCTCAGCATGAAGCATCCTGGTATCTCAAATCGTTGATACAAATATTGCACTCCTCTATATCTTGCAGTGTTATCCCAACAATGACAGCCAGTAGCTGATCACGTTCTCCACGTACCACAATTCTCAATCTTCGAGCAGACAGTTCTTCGTCTTCCAGCTCTGCAGTGTTCTGAAAATCCAAAAATGAGTGTAATGATTTTTATCACGAGAACAACCAATACATAGAATAGGAGAGTCCCATATTTTCACATGCAGCAAAAACTCGCATTGCAATTCGATTTTACTAGGGCGACGAATAGCATTCAGTGTCTTCACTGCTGATGGTCGGGGTCATAACAGTGGCAGAAACAGAAATATCACAGCACTGAATATTGAAGTGTTACAATAGTATAAGATTTCATGACGCATTGAAAACTATCCATCGTCATCTACCTTGTGATCACCCCGCATCTATGTCAGTATTTCCATTTACTGCTTCAATTGTCTGTAAGATAGTTTCTGTACCACTGTCCAGCCGTTTTTTTTTTTATTTTGTTTTACAAGAAGTTAAAATCTCGTGTTCAAACGCTGCATATTCCGTAAATGAGAGATTTGTCGTATTCGGATATGTTCGCGCGAAGTCAATGTCAATCTAAATAATAACGTCAACGACGTGCAGGATTTTTAATAAATTACAAATGTTGTTCATCTATGGGAATGATTGAAATTGAATGTTGCTATATTGTCTACATACCGAAGCAGGGCCAGTGATTGCCTGTCTCATCGAAGGAAAATCACTTAGATATGTCTCACTCGAACAATGTTTCGTATCGTGGAGTTGTCTAAGTCTCTAAGTCTCTTCTTAGATGTGTCTGACCAATATTTTTATACTGTATGTTGCCCAGGGATTGAACTTTTTAGCTACTCGATTTTCCTTTTATAATCTTCCGCAGAACAGTCTATGAATAAAATTTTCGAAGCATTTCATTTATGAAGAAACTAATGAAGGCAAGTTAACAAAAAGTAGCCAAAAAGTTGATTTGTACTGTAACGGATGATTCTCAAACGTCAGTTCTGGGAGGTATACCCAGATCACAGTAGTGAGGCTAGATCACAGTAGTGAGGTATA
Source organism: Diprion similis (assembly GCF_021155765.1). Lineage (NCBI taxonomy): Eukaryota > Metazoa > Arthropoda > Insecta > Hymenoptera > Diprionidae > Diprion > Diprion similis. The sequence goes on along the minus strand of NC_060106.1, from coordinate 3,362,589 downwards.
TTGGCAGAGACTGAATTTTGCCATTCTCCAATAAAATTGGGACGCAGATAACGTTTTCCAGAACCTCTTTACAGGGTTGCATAAAAGATTCCGCGAAAGGTTTGCTGTGTATCGATTCTCATCGCATACTACTATTTTCGGAAAAAAGAGTCATGGCTTCGAGAGTCTCTCCTTCTGTAGTATAATTTTCTTCAGAAAAATTAATGTCTAAAGTACATTTACGATCATTCTCAAAATCCTTTCGGAAAGCCAAACGAACAGCTGCAGGTTGATGCTGATATTTTCTTTTCGTTTCTTTCAAAATTTCGGTAGCTTCTGATGAATTCAGGTATGAGCGACGATGCCCATGGCTGTGGCTTAATTTCCCTTGGGCACAGATCCTGGTTTTAGTGACGGTGTCGTAGTGGTATGGTATTTAACAGGCCGCCTTTTGCTGAATGGAAAATGTCCCGCATATGAGACAAGATAGTTTTTCAAGTCGTTCTGGTGTTATACTTAAACAAAGTTCAAAATATTTATTCAAACTCTTCATCATGTAACATAACAGGTATTGAGGTAATTGCCAAACCAATTGAATCAGCTTATGAGGAATGATGTTTTTGGTTGATTGAAAGTCACGCAAAATCAAACACTAAATAAATTTGGGTCCAATCTAAAGTTAGTACATGTTGCTTACGCAAAAGAAGAATTGCTCCTCATCTCTACTGAGATTATTATATCCACCAAAAAATTGCGATGTTCATCCAACAAGTCTCTATGTTGTTTTTAATAATTTAATATCGCTATTCCTTCCACTGATTCTCGCAGAGTCTCTATCAAATCTGTGATGGGATTACACGGTTGTAATGTAATGTCTGCTGTATCAATGCACCACAATTGATTTTTACTATTACCTCAGGGTTCAGGGTTATCGGGAACTTGTTGCGAGATAGCGGGAGTTGTAACTAGGTGCAGGTTTTCGTTCAGTACAGGGAATCCTAGTTCAGGCCAATAAGGGAATTAGTCACGTTTTGCTATTGAAAACAGGAAGTGGTGGTGAACAATTGTTACGGACATCAAATCATGAGAAATTATAAAATAAAGGTGTAAGACCGTTGGAGAAATGAATTTCATACCTTTGAGAAAATCAATGATTGAGATATTAATCGGTTTGTCAAATGCCAAATCCATATTAGATTCATTTGGTGCTTGATCGAAAACTTATAAATGATAATTTTCTTAGGTTAACAGCATTTATCATTTAATATTGTTGAGAGATCCACAGAATTTGAAGGAATAGTAAACAACAACATTTTTCATCACGTACGCTCATGCTCCGTTTTCATTTTCAGCACGAATTGCCAAATTCGGCATTCCAAAGGCTGAGGAATTTTGATTGGGGACCAGATTTCAGAAGCATTTCTTTAATAGTAACCTGTCAAACATCTAAAAGCCGTGCAATCTACCTCTTGTTCTATATAGAAAAGAACAGGTCAACAAAATTAGAACGTCAAGCACATTAGCAAGGTCATGCGACAAGAGTGAGGTTCGAATTTACAAACAGTTTGCGTGGAGTTTACAAAATAACAAATTGTGCAACTTACCTTCAAAGATAGTTTCGAATCTTTCGAAGCCCCATTCTTTCAATTTATGCTTCACCCACGAATCCATTGCATACTCGTTAAACCACTTGATAAACAATATGGGTTACACCGCGAACTAGACGCTCAACTTTCTTTGCGCGAACGATATCCTGTAAATTCTTGCGCGCACAGCCACGACCCCCGCTCAGTTGGCTGTACGTCGCGCTCGTATAGCTACGGTATCACTGCCACAGCGATACCAAGCATCGTTACAGCAGCGCAAAAAATATGATCTCTAGCAACTGAAAGTATCCTTCTCGGAATCTGATGTATTTCTATAGCAGCAAACGTATGGAGCCTTGAATAATACAACTGATGTAGCGATACATATTGCTCACGTAACGGTATTCGTTGTTGCAGTAACGAACTGCTCTTAGCTCAACTCTGCTCCGCTCGACCCGCTACACTTTTTTCCAGTGGAGAAAGAGGCGCGTGAATGAATAAAATTCAATCATGATTGTATGGAGTGTCTCTTCCGAAGAGATCAAAGCCCACCCATTCAAATTCCTCTTCTATAAAAATCTAGATTCCCTAATACAAATACGGCAATGCTTTGAAGTAATGCAATCCTGATTTCAGATTTCGAATACGGTACAAGCCATTCCACAGTATGGAACACAATTTTTTTTTCTTCCTTTTGACTTTGCATAATTGCGTTCACATCAGTTTGTGATTTTGTCAAATTTAACTCGTGTTTTGCATCTTGTGGTAATGTCCGGCGAAACCCAATATCATGCTGAGTGGCATCAATACATCAAAATTACCATCGGCATCGCTAAATTTTTTCTTCTCTTAAAATGGAAGACTACGTCAAGCTATCCAGCGTTGCTCCATCAGCAAACTCTGACTTGTCAGCCAACATTCTTGCTTCTATCAATCTCAACAGCATTAATTTCATAGCGAATTCCTTCAAACAAATGACAGATCTCATTTTTTACGAGCTACGTGTTCACAGTCGCCGTACCATCAGCTTTGAAGAGTCATTCATAGATATGTACCGAGCTTTTACTAGATAGTATGCATAAATGCTGATCAGTCCAAGAAATAAAAGAAAATGCTCATTATTTTCTTGGCAAAGACTGATTTTTTTGTGTCAGTAGTGAAAATGGTGTGCATGAACATTGTTGCGATAGGAAGTTGTAACCTTGATTAAACGCGAGAGGACAGGTTCTCCAAAGAAATGTTGCACAAGTTATACAGATGCGTGAAACGCGAACAGAAAATATATTTTATTATAAAATATACACAGAGTGACGCTAGACGATACATAACGTTGTATCACGATAGACGTACTCTCGAAGACTGAGACTGAGGACAGCTGATCCGCTGATCCTCATGATACACACATACACGATCACAGAAGGATACGTAAATCACAACATCCTTCCATGAGCGCTAGAGTTCATACTTCACCCATACCAAGCACAACAAATACACGCAACATTTCCGCCATTTGTGTGCTTGATCGCTTTCATACGCATGAACCTATGCCATCACACATTCGATTAAACGCCACTCTTGGCAAAGCCTTAGTAAGCATATCAGTGCGTTGCATTTTCGAGCTTACATGATCTACTCGAATCACACCACACGCAACCAACACTCAAATGTGATGGTATCGGACATCGATGTGTTTCGTTTTCTTATGAAACTCGGGATTTTTGACCAGTCTTATGGCACACTCGTCATCAACATATAACGCGATAGGTTGGTCACATCCATGTCCGATGCCACCTAGCAAATTTCGCAGCCACACAGCTTCGCTAGCAGCAGATGATGCCGCTACATACTCAGACTCCGTCGTACTTTTCGTGACCATTTTCTGTCGCTGTGACGACCACGGCACATTTGCTAAGCTAAACACATAGCCTGTCGTCGACCTCCTCGTTTCGAGATCGCTAGCATAATCCGCGTCTAAATAACCCATCAGTTCAGACTAGTGATGCCATCGAAACGAGAAATTTTGTTCCCTCAAGAATGGCTTCTTCTTTAAATATAATGAACTATAAAGATAATCAATATAGTTCATTTGGGAAAAAGATGTGGAATGAAATTCTCTATCAAGCCTATTTGTTCAAATTGAGTTTTGAGCAAGTTCAAAAAATATTTTACTAGACAATACTTACTTGGCGAAATTTCGTTTCGTCCCTTTTACATATCAGCGACCTCAATTAGCGAAATGCGGATTTAAATTTGTTTTCCGCCTATTCCAGTCGATTATTCCGGATTCCAGTAATCCAGCCCTACATGAGTCTGCCGCACTAATGCATTTGCATCTTTGAATCTAGCCGTAGCGGTTCATTGTGTAATCCGTAGTAATTTTTCATATCTAAATATTAAAAGTTTCAACGGATGAAATACAAAGGTAAATGAAATATGAGAAATGTCTCAATAATTCAAATTGTAGAAGATGCTGGTTGATGAGTTACCCCTTTGAGTCACAGTGGGACGTATTCCTCCTACTTGTTTTTCATCCATTTTTTTCATATTTAGCAAAGTTGTAAACATATTTCTTCCCGGTTTTTTTTTATATTTCGGATGGTATACCAATAGGATTTCGATATCCGAGAGTAATTATTGTGATGAAATGTAAATTGTTATCGTTAAGTTGGAAACAAATTGATTGAAAAAGTCGTGAAAATTGAAGGATTAATTATTTTCGAGAAAGTTACCCCTATACGCGTATACATGTTTTACGTAGCCTGTATGTTTTTGGGGTCGATGATTATGAAATCTGAGATCAGATTTGGAAAATTCGAGGTGGCAGATCTAACATGGCACACAAATGTTCAAATTTGATCGAATCTGGTCGCAAAAAATTCTACTAAGGGGATTTCGGGGTCGCTGATTGGATTGGCCATACTGAATTTCCAAAATGTGATTTCAGGTTCTTGATCAGCAGCCCCAGAAATCATGGAATACCATGTTGTTATTAAAGTTGACTTAGTACAATAATGTGTAACTCAAAGGGTTGAAAGAGACTTTATATTTTTGAAGTGAAACTTCGTGCGGGATGCTACACAAAAACAAAAACACTCTCAGTGAATCGGCAGATGTGACGTTATCACAGTTCAATCTAGTAACGGAAATGTGAAACTATCTAGCTATTTCTGTGTTAAACACGCCTTCCTTTCGTGACACGATTGTCGTGCCAGCTGTGAGTTCTTATGTGTGAAGAGTAATATCAGGGTGTAGACACAGTACCCCCCTCGACTCGTTATTCATAAGGGGCCATTTAACAAATACGTTCGCATTTAAAGGGGGGCGGGGGGTCCAGGTTGATGTGACGTTAAAATTCAGGGGAAGGGAGATGTGATGTGTTTTTGTGTATGGAATTCGTGTTTTGGGGCGAGAATTCGAGAATTATGGACAATCTTCCGAATGGATAGAAATATGGGTCAATAGATATCAAGGGGGAGAGGGGGGCTAAAATCGTCCAAAAAGGCGAAAGTATTTTACTGAATGGCCTTTATAAGGTTCAGACCGAAACAATATCACAACAATGTGATAAAAGTATGGAACATAAAATTTTATTTCACTGCATCCCTAATTTCACAGAGATTGCCACAAATACTGAATTACCAACGTCTTCGGTGATAATATTCTGTAATATCTTTAGTGAAAATCATATTACTATGTTGGCTACAAATTCGCTGAATCAACGAATGGTTTATCTGTGAAACAAAGCTGTCCATACCCTCGATGATATTATTTTTTTATGCCCTGCACCAGTAGTTCACGTACTGTAAAAGGACTGATAGGTAAAATAATATAAACATCACAGTCTCATTATATTTTGAATGAATTTATTCTACTTCCTTGTCCATAATTTCTGACATCTGTTGTATTAATCAACCTGAATAACGAAACCAAAATTCAAATTCCACGCGTTTGAACTCATGCAAAACTTTTTTTAATTTCACTGAACAATTAATTTCTGTTTAAAATTAAATAGAATGTAAAAAGGCAAAAAAAAAATCAACTGAAGAGAAAAAGAGAAATGTGGTATAAGTAATATAAAATTGTATAATTTTATCAAATTTAGTTCGGCGAAAAAAATTAAGTTTCACTTCTTTCCTGTGTCCCCCGACACAATCATTTTTTATTGTTGTAAATGTTGAATCCTATTAATATGTATGTACTTGGCGTGTTTAAACTTGACTGGCATGAAGTTAGCCCGCTGTCTTCTGTTTCTTTCCTCCCCTACGTAACTATTAAGGCCCCGCTGACCTGGCATGTCATATATAAATTTCGTGACATCAGAAGCGGGGAAATTGGGTGAAACGCCATTACGAATCCTGCGAGAACGGAAGCACGAATCTTACTCGGGAAATTTTTAAATTGAAGCTTGAATAAAAGTGTACGTGGCTAACTCAGTCACTGGTCATGGAAATCGCTGATAATGTTTATAATAAAGAATAATGAAGTGAATAAAATCACGCCAAAACAAACATGGCCGATCGGAGCTAGCACATGTTGAATATTCACTGATTGCACTGTTTCACAATTTCTTTCACTCTCGCCAGACAATTAGCCACGTACAAAGCACTCACTTTATTCGGGAAAACTTATACTATCAGTTATTTTTTTGTAAGTATGGCACGATTCGTAACGGCGTTTTTCATGTGACAGCAGCCAGTTTATGATCCACAAGAAGTATGCTCCGATCTGTAACTGACATCATTGGTTGGATCTAACAGAACAAGCCAATGAAATCAGCGGCCTTAGTTCACCGTTCAACGTTCAGAGGCGCTGCACGAATTTATGACGTCACGATTTGATATTTTCAAGTCAGGTCAACGGCGCCTTAAGCATAGAAGAGACAAAGGACTGTTGTCAATTTCATACCGGTCGTAATTTAACACACTACGCGGATATAAAACATACTTGAGTAAAGATTCAGTATATTAAAGTTCAGTCACATCATAATTAAATATGAACAGATATCTACAAATTCCAAAACTGAAATCATCTTGTTACCAAATAAGTTTTTTTCTGAGATGAAATTCTATATACCCTAAAGCCAATGAATTTTTTCACTAGTAAAAATTTTTGGGTTAGTATATTTTCAACTGTCTGTCAACAGTTAAATATGAAACGTTCGAACGCAACGAGTACTGGAGGTGTTAAAAATAAAAGACGGAATCGTGGAAATGTCATTCTGAGTTCAGATGAAGATAACGAGGATCGAAGCATTCAACGCATCGATGTTTCCGCACCGCACACAGTAAATGCCGTCGTCCCGGAAAATTTGCTCCTTCCTTCAACGTCCTCAGCCAGAACGTCAGGGACTAACAAGCATACCAACAAGGCAAAAGATAACGCATCCAAAAAATATGCGTTATTTTTTAAAATCGAGAATAACGTAGGACAATGCTTGCTGCGTCAAAATAATGGACACCATCGTTTTATAAAAATGAAGTGTGCGAATACTTTGGGGTTGAAGAGGCATTTGACCTGCGCACACGCCAAGGATTCGTCTGTGAAAAACTTCATGTCTGTAAATACGGGAAAATCACAAACAACAACAGATCATTTGATCTGAGACTCGTCAAGTGAATGTCTTTGAAGTATTTGTCATTTTCATTTTTCGACGACGATGCTACTCAAGAATTTTTTGCGTTCCTAAATAAATCGTACAATTATCCTAAGTATACAAGTATGCAAGATAAAGTCTTACAACATTTTACTGCGATGAGATCCAGCGATTTCAAAACTCTGAAGGAAGTAACTGACAAAGGGCATAGCCGAATAAGCATGCCAAAAGTGCCCTTTCACCAAATGGATTCTTTCGATGACCAACTGTTTCCTCTTCGTAAATAACTTATCCATACCAAATTTTAGCCTTCTACCTCCATTTTGTTCGAAGTTATCGCAAAAAACGTGATTTTCAGCCGTTTCGCGATAACTCCGCTATTTCTACTCGAAAAATTCCAAGAAAAATCACAAATCCAGCAGACGTTTGTACACATATTGAGAATTTTTTTCAGATTTTTCGGTATCAACCTGGATCTTACAAAAATTTTTGAACATTTAGATCGCTGGTTTCCGGTGGATTTTGAAAAAGTACCACCTTGTTCTTATTACAGTATAAACATCAGCATTTATGTGATTTTTTGTAATTTTTTCAGATTTTTACGATTGGTGCATCATTGTCAAAAAAATCAAAAACTGACATTCTTAACTATTTTATGGGCACGACTTCAAGATAAGGGCACAGCTAGATGGGTCGGTCGAAAGTGCCTTTTCGCCACACGATTCGCGGATCTGAATTTCGTTCCGAAGCAAGTGAAATACATATTTTCACGTGAAAGTTGATGACCCCCTCTTCTCAATTTTTTTTCGATGCGACACCTATCATTAGAAAAAATCGGCCGGATTAAAAATGTTCCTGTTTGCGGAAAACGTGAATGAGTGAATGGAATTGTGAATACGTGATTCACTAATTTTACAAAACTACACTATGCAAATCGGAATAGCACATGCCCCTAGAGGGCGATAGCCATGATGGGGTTCGACATGCCATCTGGAGGAGCTACACTTCGACCAATTTTCTTCCAGAAAATCATCCATCTGGAGGAGCTGCACTTTGACCAATTTTCCTCCAGAAAATCATGGCTATCGCCCTCTAGGGACATGTGCCATGCCGATCTGCACAGTGTGATTCTGTAAAATTAGTGAATCACGTATTCACAATTCCATTCACTCATTCACGTTTTCCACAAACAGGAACATTTTTATTCTGGCCGATTTTTAATGATAGGTGTCGCACCGAAAAAAAATTGAGAAGAGGGGGTCATCAACTTACATGTGAAAATATGTATTTCACTTGCTTCGGAACGAAATTTAGTCGGCGAATCGTGTGGCGTAAAGGCACTTTCGACCGGCCTATCTAGCTGTGCCCTTATCTTGAAGTCGTGCCCATAAAATAGTTAAGAATGTCAGTTTTTGATTTTTTTGACAATGACGCACCAATCGTAAAAATCTGAAAAAATTACGAAAAATCACATAAATGCAGATGTTTATACTGTAATAAGAACAAGGTGGTACCTTTTCAAAATCCACCGAAAACCAGCGATCCAAATGTTCAAAAATTTGTGTAAGATCCAGGTTGATATCGAAAAATCTGAAAAAAATCCTCAATATGTGTACAAACGTCTGCTAGATTTGTGATTTTTCCTGGAATTTTTCGAGTAGAAATAGCGGAGTTATCGCGAAACGGCTGAAAATCACGTTTTTTGCGATAACTTCGAACAAAATGGAGGTAGAAGGCTAAAATTTGGTATGGATAAGTCATTTACCAAGAGGAAACAGTTGGTCATCGAAATAATCCATTTGGTGAAAGGGCACTTTTGGCATGCTTATTCGGCTATGCCCTTTCCGTTAACTGTCAACGTAGGTCTATTGCTAATCGATCATATTATGGAATAACGATGCATTATCGACGATGAATGGTCACTACAATCTTTACCTCTTGATTTTGTCCCCTCTAACGGAAAACATACAGGTAGAGACATCGCACACCTTATTCTTGAGGTATTGGAAGGATTTGGAATAAAGTCGAAAATTCAAGGCATAACTATGGACAATGCAGCTGCCAACGCAACGTTCATTACCGAACTCTCAAACCTTTTAGCTGATGAGGATATTTAATTCGATTCATCAAATTCACACTTCCGCTGCTTCGGTCATATTCTTAATTTGGGGGTTCAAGATACTTTGTCCGCCCTGAACCTAACAATGACCACTTGCGAAGGATTTGAAGGAGCATCATCTGGAGAGTTGGATGAAGAGAGCTCATCAGGGAGCTTGGAAATAAATGTCGTCGCCAAGCTTCGAAAATTACTGACGAAAATCAAAAGATCCGAGCAGTGGATATTAAGGATGCACAAATGGTGTCATGCTGTGAACGTCAAAATTATCAATATTTCCCTTGATATGTCAACTCGTTGGAACTCCACGTATAAAATGTTACAAACAGCGATGCATTTGAAAACAGCTCTTGAAGCACTTGTCAGCCATGAGAAAGAGCTGCAAGCGATGAAAGTGAATGACGAAAAATGGAAGATTGTTGGAGTATTGTGTTCATACTTGAAACCAGATGATTGCTTATCAACTGTCCTGGGGGGTCATAAATATGTAACAGTACCGTTAGTAGTCGTGGGCTTCAACATGCTCATCGATAAAATTGAAACGATGACTTGGGCACTAGACAACGATCCTTTCCAAAATAGTACAAACGAAAAATTAATATTAGCATTTCAAGCTGCCCGAGACAAAATGCTGAAACATTATCGCCGGACAAATTGGATTTATGGAGCTGTATTTGATTTGGATCCTCGACACAAGATCGAAACATTTTCATTGACAATTTGGGGCCTCGAAATAAAAGATAAATCTGTCTCGATATTCAAAAAAATTTTCCAGCATGATTATTGTGTGAGTGATACGGATGCAGACGTAGCATCTCAAACCCATTCGACGATAGACGAAGATGACGAAGGGTCTTTCAACCTCTATTGTACGAATGTTGTTGTACGAATCAACTTCGGAAATTTTAAATACCACAATTTCCGAAAAGTGGGAAGTTGAATTTGATCGATATTGTAAAGAAAAACGGGCAGATAAAAACGAGGATACATTGCAATAGTGGCGAATTAATTCATCAACGTTTCCGAAATTAGCAAAAATGGCACGGGATATTTAAGTATCCCAGCAGCTAGTGTCCCGGCTGAACGGCTATTTTCAAAAGCGGGAGTAGTCATCAGGAGACACAGAAACGGGCTGAATAATCAATCGGCGAGGAGTATTTTGTGCATTAACGGATGGATGTCATGCAGCCTAAGATCCAACATTCTCCATCCGGGAATATCCAGATGCAGAAATACATGTGATGTATAGGACCAACACGTTTTCCATCAATCTGACCAGAGATTAGATATATCCAATCATCTTCCTCCAGAAACTCTAGGTCCTTGATAGAACGAAAGCACATGGACTATTTTTAATTTGTATAGGATAATGTGTGTGTGTGTGTGTGTGTGCGCGCGCGTGCGTGCTTGTGTCTAACAAATAAGTATCCAAGTGCTCCTGATATCTAATGTTGGTTCCCAATTTTTTTTTTCCTCGAGACTCGCGAAATTTCCCGAAATTCTCGAGACTCTCGAAACTCTCAAGCTTCGACATTGATTGGAGACGAGACGAGAAATTTAGATTTCTTGTCTCGTCTCGTCTCGACGGCATCACTAAATCAGACTCGCTTTCGCCACTTCTATACTCGATTCCGAAATTGGCCGTACCACGTAGGTACGCGAACACTCTTTTCACTGCTTGCCAGTGACTCTGATTGTAATTGTTAAAGAACTTACTTGCGTTGTTCACTACATACGCGATATCCGGTCTCAAAACAATCGCCAAAAACATTAACGACCCCACGGCCTCGCGATACGGAACGTTTGTCAGTTTTTCCCTGTGCGTTTCTACGGAGAAAGTATGGCATGAGAGTGTGCCGGTACGCTAACTGGATTCGCGTTATTGAACCTGAAATTCTCGAGTATGCTGTTGACATACGAGGACTGATAATATAATACAGTTTTCCGTACTTTATTGCGCTCGATTTGAACCACTACAAAGTTACTTGCGTCACCTAGTGTAATCTCGAACTGTTCACTCAACTCATTTGTTATTTCGCACAGCACTCTTCGAGATTTACATGCGATCCACCCGTCACCTACATATAGCGCTAGATAGATTTTTACACCCTTATACTCGTCATAGAACACGCACTTGTCCGCATCATTCAGTGTCAGATTAAACACTCGCAGCACATCACAGAACTTTTTGTTCCGGCACCGAGGTGCTCGTTTTAACCCGTACGGTGCTTTGTTTAATCGACACACATACTCCGAAGCACGTCTACCACTGTCGCCAACGTCGCGACCCTCCGGTAACTCCATGTATATCTTCCCCTCGATATCTCCATGGAGTAACGTCGTTCTCACGTCGAATTGAACTAGCTCGAGATCCTTTTGAGCTACGACACGCGAAGTGAGTCATATCTGACTACTGGCGAAAACGTCTCGTTGTAGTCGATTAGCTCTCGTTAAAAGAATCCTCGCGCACACAGTCTTGCTTTAAATCGATTGAACCGACCTTTTTCATCGCGCAGAATTTTGAAAACCCACTTCGTGTCGATAGTTTTCTTCCGGTCATCTCTCGGACCGATCGACCATGTTTGGTTTCTTTCGTGTGTTACAACCTCCTCGTTGATTGCCTCTACCCACTTCGAGGAATCTCTTCCCGCAACTGCTAGTTGATAGGTGTCTGGCACCTCAAGTTCAACGAAGTTGAGCTCAATCAGTTCGTGATCCTGGTCATCCCGGTGTTCGCGATATCTTGACGAAAATCTCAGCAACGTTCGATCTCGAGGTCGACGTTGTTCGATGATCAGTCTCCGCTGCTCGTCGCTCCTCGTTAAGATGCTCATAAAGACGGGTTGCACACCTCGAAACCGCGGGGATGTGAAACTCCTATACTGCTCAAGCAATCAGAGTGATACCTGGCAGTTGATACCTTATTTTGGCAAAAAGTGGAGTCTTTTCACTTTTTCAAAATTTGGAAAAAAATTTTACAGATTGGTTATCACACACAGAAGTTGGCCAATTTTTCACAGCTGCGCTGAATGGATCGAACTCTTCAGTATGTTGCCACGCGGCGGTGATGAAACACATTTTGAGCCCAGTCCCATGAGATTTGATGGTGAAATGACGAAGTGGCAGCTGATCTGATTTTCGATTATGACGAACACCGAAATCTCATTTTGGCGAAATTTGTTACCGATCTTTCACGCATGCCGGTTTTTTTTTTACCGACATTACACACATACATTACCGGCATGCGCGTAATTTCGGTAACAGATGTCGCCAAAATGAGATTTCGGTGTTCTTCGTAATCGAAAACCAGATCGGCTGCCACTTCGTCATTTCACCATCAAATCTCATGGGACTGGGCTCAAAATGTGTTTCATCACCGCCGAGTGGCATCATACTGAAGAGTTCGATTCGTTCAGTGCAACTGTGAAAATTTGGCCAATTTCTCTGTGTGGTAACCAATCTGTAAAATTTGTTTCCAAATTTTGAGAAATTCAAAAAACGCTCTACTTTTTGCCAAAATAAGGCATTAACTGACCAAATTTCACTCTGATCGCTTGAGCAGTATAGGAGTTTTGCATCCCCGCGTTTTTGAGGTGTACAACGCGTCTTTATCAGCACCTCAAGCATACGGCTTCTTCATCATCGATGCCACAATCAGCTGGGAACTCTCGCGCAAGCTCGTATTTCTTAGCTTCTCTTCCATTGTCTTCTTTGCCGCTGTCATCGCTGCTGTCTGATATCGGTAACGGTATCGCCGCTCTCGTCTCCCTCTGCTCGAGTTTTCCTGCTTTCGCGAATTCTTCGTGGAAAGCGACATTTCGCGAGACCGTAATCTTTCTCGTCTCAGGATGATACACCCGGTAATTCGTGGAATCACCCTCGTATCCGACGAAGAACACCTTCTTTGCTCTCGCGTCGAACTTTTTCGTGAACTCTTTCGGCACGTGGACAAACGCCTCCAAGCCAAACACCCTTGCGTGTTCGAGATTCGATTTCGTCCTCGTCCAAAGTTCCCATGGTGTTGTTACGCCCTGACGTATCGTCTCGGCGAACCTTTTTCAAACCTCTTCTTCAAAATTATATTGTAACCAGATGGTATAACCCAATTGTGCTTGAGAAATTGTTTTATGATAGACAGCGTAATAAATAACGCTGAAGTTTACATTATTTCGAATGCGCATCTCCACCCCTCCTAGAAAAAGTCACGTACAGTCCCCAGTATTAGGTTCAATTCTATATTAGATTACATGTACCAAGAACTGAGCGAAGAAACCTTGAGCTAAGACATCAAGGAGCTCAACCTATAAATCTCACTCTTTTTACATAATAACTGTTCATTATTAATTAGGTTAAACTACTCGTAATAGAAGTACCAAATTAAAATATATTGAGTATTAGGATGTATGAATGTGTGAGCATTACATGTAAATATCTTTTGTTCATATTTATAGTTTGTAACCGACGAGATTGAGAATCGTCGGAACACCGTCCGAGCACTCGAGTCAGACCCGGAGTGACGCTGACCATGCCCATTCTGACACCGGGAGGTCGTCCTTACATCTCATTGGCTAATTACCGTTGTAACTCAGTTGCACCAAGGGCTCTTGGACTGTCAGGCCCAAAAAGCCACGTCTTTAGTCTGTCAAGTCGCGAGGTGCGTGGACGTCAACCCGTATTAGCCCTTCTGGTCAATAGTAGCGTGCGGAAAATCTTCATTGTAACCGGCCTGAAGTACCGTGCTAATCCGTCAACATCGAGCATTCAGTTTATTCTGTTAACTGCAAAAGGACTCACTATCACCTAACTTCTACTCTTTCCTGTTCTTTACTGACTCTCTTATTTTCGCGAATAGACATTTTTATGATATTCGACTTTCCTCAAAATCAAATCAAGCTCCGCCCTGATTCAAAAGAATCAGGTGATTCTAAGTATCTAAAAATAACAAACTTCAACCACTAACTATTATCATCCTAATTTTATATCTTGAATCGTTGGTTTCATTTTGACTATCTTCAATCTAATTTCAAAATTTAACGCGTGATTTCGTGGATGAACTCCGGCGTCGTCAACATGTTTTCACCAATTGGTTGTAAAAACTGTCTTTCATTAAAACACATGAATAGGTGGCAAGCTTCTCTAGCCACCCTTTTAAGCACCACATTCGTTACCAGAATTTTGAATACATGAATTGAGTAAGGTAATTAAACAGTAGAGTTGGTGCCTAGTTGAAATCAATATCATTTAGGTATTCCGAGAGTTATTCTCCAGCTTTCAGCTCGGCCCCTATTTCAATGCATAATTTCTAAGAATCATATTGAATCACTGTTTTCCTCATAAATCATAAATATATGTGCGTGTATGCATGAATGTTCAGTCTGATCTACGGCACCACTCTCACAGGCTCATTCCAACCAGGGTTATCGTCTGTATGCTCCTGCACACCTCGAGAGTTATTCTCACGACGACACCTCACACATTAAACAACAATATCACTAGTCCGTAAAGTGTGTGTGTTTCCGCGGCTCGGCGGAGCATTCCCGTATTTTACAATATAATTTAAGACCATAATTTATATAAAAAGAGAGATACAAAATCATTAAAACGACCATTTAGATTTAATGCGCGTTCATTATAGATGTTCTTGGTACTCCTTCATTATCTTATTTTATAGTAATTAATAGCATATTTAAGGAAGAGCGTAAACGGTCAAATTTGGCTAGGTCTGCAGCTTCACTGCATTTGAAATATATAGATTCGTCCATCTACGTAATCTCTATATATAACTTCAAACATTATAAATTGAAATTGTTTTCTCTTTCCGAATTGTCATAACATCCTTCATTATTTATCATTCACAAATTTAATTGTTATCTCGAATTATTCATTTGTTATCATTTCACCATTTCACAAATCACTTGAAGAATATATTACATCTTTTACCAGTTAAATCACTGGAACCATTTATTTTGAACGACGACCTTCCCAATTTCAGCATTCAATTATCATTATTATAAATTAGCCTCAACTATTTAAACAAACCTCACAGACCTGTATAGGAGTATAGCAGCGCGATCCTACAAATACCGGCTTATCGAAAGGTAGGTCTTTTTCAATTTTTAATTTTTATTCAGTGTCGTTACGTGGGTGCATCTTTGATTATTATCCTTGATAGTCATAAATTATCATCCCTCTGCACACGCCTACCCCCCACGTAACAGTGTTGCTGCACCTCGCTTTTCCGACGCTAAAATTTGATTTTGCAGACACATCGCAGGGGTTACAGCTTCCACCCACAGCAAAGTTGGCAACTTTTTTGCCTTCAACAACGTACGCGCACACTCAACAATCGTACGGTTATCGGGCTCCAATTTACAGTTTTGTTCGGATGTACACGGTGCACTAGATTCGAACTTTATCCAGCGGTATGTAAAAATTGCGTCATCTTCTCGATCACGTATTCGCCACCGTTATCTGACCTTGGCACTTTTATCGGACTCTGGAATTTATTCGTGACGAGATTCTCGAACTTTTCAATGCACTCAAACAGATCCGACTTATGTGTAAGAAAGTACACATGACGATGCCCCGATGCATCGTCGATAAACGTCACGAAGAATCGCGATCCACCGATAGAGTTTTCGGACATTATCGGTCCACACACATCACTGTGAAACATTTCTCCTGATTTCGTTCTCACTTGTTTATTCCGGTCGGTTTTGGACGGTAAACGATGTTCTTTGCCCAGCTGGCACGCATCACAGAAAACGTCCTAGTCCTTCGAGATTTTCACTCCTTGCGCGAGTTGTATTTCGACAAGATCACTCAGTGCATGCTGATTAAGGTGCTCATGCCATATCTTTAGACTTGTTGCTGAACACATTGGCTTCACCCGCGTCACTCGCGATTGTCCCTTTAAAAAACATCCCATAAATCACATTCGACTGCTTGACTCCAGTCGCAACAACACTGTCTTTTTCCGCAATCTGCACGAACTCGTCTCTAAAATTCACTTCAAAACTCTTTGATATAACTCCCGTGAATAGATTTTTGCGTACTGCCGGTACATGCAAAAAAATTTCAAATCGCGCTGCGCTGCGCTTCAAACATCGGTAACAAGTTTTTCGATTTGGATTGTTCCCTCGCCAGCCATCTTGCATACACTGTTGTCACCAGCGATGTCGTGCTGCGTTGACTCAGCCTAAAATCGGCAAACCACTCTCATCGGAACGTTATATGTCTGGAAGCTCCACTATCAGTATACCAGATATCTCGCGAATCTACTGCGAGAAGTTTCCTTGTATCTTCTGTAGACGGCCCACAGTACCGACCTTGCACTCGATTGTTTTTCTCGCACCCCGCACTCGTGGCAACAAACGCACACCCCCGCGACTCGTATCTATCACAGCCACCTTTGCTGGTGCGTCTTTACGTTGGGCAGTCCCGCGCAAAATGTCCTTTCTCCTGGCAACAACAACACTCTATGTCCTTCTTCTTTTTCTCACGACGATTTTTCTTTTCGCCTTTGTTTCTCAAGTCTCCCTTCCTCTGTGAGCTACCGGCATTCTCGCTGCTGTTCCTCGCTGCCGCCAACGCCGTCGCGCCGTCACTCTCCGCATTCAAACTTATCTCCTCGTTAATAAGACGTTCCTGCAGCTTGTTCAGCGTTTCTCTCGCAGGGTGAATGCTGTCCCACGCTAGCTGTAGTGTATTGAATTTCGACATTAATCCCGTCCAAATTTTCGCTATCATGGTAACGTCCGATACCTTTTCGCCAAAATCTGTCAGTTGCCTCGCCATGTTCTGTACTCTTGATATATGCTGCGAGACGGTATCGCCTGCGTTAATCGAGTACTGGTTAAATTTCTGCGTCAACAGGAGCTAATTTGTCGCCGAATTTTGCTCATGGATAGTCGACAATTTCATCCACATCTCCCTCGCCGTTTCGCAAACAAGAAGACCCTCGAGTTGATCAATCTCGAGTGAAGACGATATAATGACCACCGCCTTTGCATTTTCCTTGATCTATTGTTTCTCGAGTTTTCTTCGGCCTGCGTGTTGCCCGGCTTGACACGTACTCCTAGTACCACATCATCGATGCCATACGCGGCTAGAAGTGCCTTGATTTGGAATTTCCACGCGAGAAAATTCCTTCCATTAAACTCCGCTATACTTCTCACAGAAATATCGTCAGGCATTTTGCAACTGTTCTTTGGAACTTCAAACTCAATCTCGACTTCGCAAATTCCTTGACAATATGGCCGACTACTGGTTTACGTTTCGCACCGCACGTTTTGCATTTGTCTCAACTGGTATCTCGCCGTTCAATTTTCTCGCTACGAAATCGTCGCTGGGCCCATAACCTGTTGCAATAGGATGTTGCGACCTTGATTGAACGCGAGAGGAGAGGTTCTATAAAGAAATGTTGCACACGATATATAGATGCGTAAACGCGAACAGAAAAGTGATTTCATTTTGAAATATACACAAAGTGACGCTAAACGATACACAACGTTGTATCGCGATAGACGTACTCTCGAAGACTGACACTGAGAACAGCTAAACCGCTAATCCTCGTGACACACACACACACGGTCACGGAAGGGTACGCAAATCGTAAAATGCTTCCATGAGTGCTAGAGTTCATACTTCACACTCATGCCAAGCACAACAAATACACGCAACAAACATATATCAGCCTGACCTCTGAAATAGCCGGGGAACATTGTTTAAAAATTCTTTAAGACTGTGATTTTACCGTTTTTCACGTGTATCTTTTTTCCTTTCGATTGTACAGGAAAAAGGGTCAGAACTTTTGTTCGCCTTTAAGAGATGTACAAAATTAGATATCGCAATTTGAAAAATATTTGTTAGGTCAAACGTTATGACCAAAAAACCAACTAATTACGCAGTTTAAATAATAATAATCTATATAATCATAATCTTGTTTCACGGACGTTGATCCGTTTTGTTTATTCTGTTCATTGGTTGCAAAGCTCACAGTTGAGTACCTATGTTTGCAATTGTTCGCTTATGTCAACCAGGGCTGGAGTGACTAAAGTCCATTGTGTTTATACGCTTGGTGTCACACCTCAGCCATATGTAAGACTTTCTCTCATTATCATCAATCACAATAATGATTGTTCAGTTGTCATATGAGACCAAGGACTGAACCAAAATTTATTTGCGTGCCTAATTATAAGGTAACTCAACTTTAAATATCTTTCTAACTCAATCAGCTCTTTATCTTACACCTCGGTCCTGCCTTGCTCATTCTGTACGTTTTTCAATTTTTGTTAAGATTTATTATTGAATTAAATACAACAAAAGGCAATTGGTAAAATGAAAGTGGCCTGTTACGTGAAAAATTAGCAGCATTCTATGTTCACAACTTTCTAAATTTAAGTTCCAGTTACCGCTTATCTCAGATGGAATAAATAATTTCATGATTAGTAATCGTTTGGAATACATTACCCAAACTGAGCCGTTAGGCCTCGAGTTTCAAATTTTTCCAGCATGTCGTGAAACTTATAATAAGCCGATTTGAAATGGATATTTTTCAAAAACTCTGTAAGCTGTGGGCCTTGATTCGATGTGACATTAGTCATACAGTCGAACCTCGCCATCTCGAATCTCAGGGGAAGAGCTAATTCCTTCGAGTAAGTGAGGTTTCATCTTATCGAAGTTTTAGAGTTATAGAGGGTAACCAAAATAATATTCGACTTATGGAGGCTCATAAAAATTCGCGGAATATAGTGGAGATATGCTTCATTTTAGAACGTACATAAAAGTTATACAAAATACATGCATGCAAGTTATACAAAATATAATGTATTTTTGTAAAAATTCGTAAAAATTTTGGAAAAATAGAGTACTCATATAGTTTCAATAATTGTGTAATCGATACATGGTAGGCTATGGTTATTCACTCACAATCAGTTATAGGTCTTAAAAAAAATCTATTATTTTACTTTGCATCAACTTATGCTGATACTCAGTTGCATTTTCAACCACGAACCGAGCTGTGAATAAGTTATCATTAATGTCAACAGATTTTTCTACGAGATTTCGATCCGTGGTGAGAACAGTCTTGACCTGCTTAATAAGTGACACTGGTGCTTCCGCAACAATAGGCTTATCGTCATTCTCGTCTTTGTCCACATTATTGTCGTGCGTAGTTTTTCTGATCGAATCAATAATGTCCGAGTCTGTCATTGATTCGGTAACAGCAACCTCGTCGTCAAAATTTATGAAATTTTCAAATGTTACATTTGCGGCGTAAGAATGGATCAAAATTTGTCTCCAGTCTGTTTTGATGATGTCGTTTAAAACCGGCTCTGGTTCTATTTAAGTTATTCATATTAAGTTAGTTATATTATTCTATATAAGTTTATCTTCAGCTTGTAAACGAAATCTACGTTTCTCCGAAGAATTTTCGATCGTCGTCTTATTGTTATTTACGTTTCTCCATGATTTGTCTGCCATTCCCATTGCCTGTAGGATATCGACGGAGGCTTTTTTCCCCATCTTGTATATCCGAAATAATCTGTCTTATAACTTCTTTTCTGTACAGGGTTTTGAAATTTTTAATAATCCCTGGATCCAAAGGTTGCAGTTTTAATGTAGTGTTGGGCCGCAGAAACTGTACTTTCATGCATTGGAGCGATGCAGGAACGATTTTATACACCGTACAATTGTCTATGAATAAAAGAACATTAAGCTTGGCTTTTTTCATTTGATTGTCAATCTTGATTAGCCAGACACTTAACATCGTGGCAACCCCTTGCCAGACACCCTTAATGTGCATGAAATTATAATTCTACTTACGTTATTGTGTAAAAGCTGATTTTTATATATGGGGTAATACTTGGGTAATAATTAGATGATGTTTCCTCATTAGCCAGACATTTTTGACAGTTCCAACCCCTAGCCAGACAAGCATGTAGGGTAGCTGTAAGAGCGAGCGCGAGCAGTATTATATATAAAAATCAGCTTTTATACTATAATGTAAGTAGAATTATAATTTCATGAACATTAAGGGTGTCTGGCAATGAATGACGTGATTTTTAATAATCTTCTGAAGGTAATAGCAAAAAATCACACTTTATTATTTGATGAATTCAGATCAATATTTTACACACCTTTAGTACCGTTTACCTGCCAAAGCCACGGTAACCCAAACTTCATAATGGTCCACCGTTCTTACCTGTATTGGGAGCATGCCCTGACAAAGTTTCAGCTTTTATAACATAACGAAGGTCTGGGGTTCACGGGCTCTTGCTCTAATGGGAAAGGAATTGTAACTCGCAAAACAGCGTTGCTTTTTCGTTTTTCCAACGACTAGAGGCTTGAGTTTTTGGGTTCCTATCATATTTGCTGCTAATAACAGAGTGAATTGTTCCTGGCTATATCTATCTCCGTGACACTTTTCATTTTTGAACGTCAATGTCTTGTCAGGAAGACAATTGTAGAAGAATGCAGTTTCATCCGCGTTGAACACATCCTGTGATTCGTAATTTTTTAACAAGAGTTACAACTTGGTTTTCCACTCGCTGCAAACGTCATCATTCACACTGGTACTCTAACTACACAGTTTTCTGAAAGAAATATTGTATCTCTATTTAGATTTTTCCAGCCATCCATTGCTGGCCCTAAAATTTCCGTGATCCAGCGATTTCGTAAATGCCTCGGCTTTTTCTTTTAAAATTGTCCACACACACTGACATTCTGGTCTCTACACTGTCTGAACCATCTGATCAAACATTCTTCAAGGTCAGATTATTGAGTAGTCTTATTTCTCGTTCGATACAAGTTATTGGCAGAGATCTTTCGCATAAGGTTAACTTCATTCGTCAAAATTGTGGAAAGTATACTGACGAGAATTCCAAATTCTTCAACGATGTCTTTTTTCTTTTTTGAACCAATCGTCACTGCTCCAATCACCCTAATCTTCTCACCGACACTTAACGAATCGAGTTTCCGTTTGGAAGTCATTTCGAGACGAACTGATCCGGAATCACTCATCCATGTGACTAACAAGCATTAGCTTGCGGGATGCAGGTTGTGACATGTATTCTTCACGTCATTACATGAAGCGCTTCGGGTTATACAGATAGCCTTCGACTTATCGAGATCGGGTATCCTTAAACTCGAGTTACAGAAGCAAAATAATGGACCTTGATATGTTCGGAAAACTTCGGGTCATTCTCTGTTTTATCTTCGAATTACGGGGGTTTTTGCAAGGGAACAGACTGAACCTCAGACATACGGAGGTTTTCGAGTTACAGAAGTTCGAGTTAGCAATGTCCGACTGTACTTTCTTTTTCTTTATCGTTGAAAATGCAGGCATTCATAACAATCAACTTCCCTATAATAGCATGCATCATCAAATGTGCGCGCGTGAATCTTGTATACGGGCTACCATTCACTACTTTATCGCAGTTTTGAGCAAACATTTCACAAAATAATTCTCTCAAACCACTGCCATTCCTAATGCAATGTATGAAACTAGTGTAAGAAAACCATAAATGGAAACCCCCTAATCGTAACATCACTTATCTAAATCAGCGTGTATTTTTATTTCCTAGCCTTTCCAAAACAGAGGTGAATCGAATGTCACAAACATGTGTTCTTGGTCTAACTTTTTACGTAACTTTTCTCCTTCGAAAGGTGACGTATATTGTAATGGGTGCCGTCGAAGCACTTGAGCTTGTGAGAAGGCTTCGTTATAGTGGATGTCTTTGCCTTTGGGCTTAATATCTAAAAAATTTATTAATGTTGAAGGACCGTTTTATAATTTGAGAATTTTATGCAGTGCAACAACTGGTTCGACAATGTACTATTAGGGAGGTATTTCACAGACTCGGGGAGAACCTGAGCTGCATTATAATGGCAAAAAATTTTCACACTTTGCATTGCACCCGAAGACAGAGATTTCTCAATGCTCCGTTCTATTTCACGGATTTGAATTTTTTACGCCTAAACCGCGTTTCTCTTCAGCTTCGATTTTAAAAGTTTTAGCTGACGTGCCTACCCCGATTTGCGTTCATCAACGAAACCCACAGACCAGGGCAGAATACCTTGGCTGTCTGTCAGGCTTAAGCTAACCAAATATCACACCGGACACAGAATAATTAGTGCCGTACACTTTACTAAGTTCATTCTATGCCATATTTCATCTTTGAGAGTTAAAAATAGAAAACAGTCAAACAGATATGGTTCTCATAAAACAATTTAATGATAACACAAAAAAGATTCAATATCAATATTCGTTTGTAAATTGCATGCAGACAAATTCTTCTGCACGACGTGTGGTCGTATTATTAGCGTCTTTTCGAAAGTGTCACCTCTCATCTAGGTCACGTCTCGCTGTGTGCGAGCACTCGTTTTACAATTAGATGTAAGATTGTTTTTCGTTCGAAGAATATTCAAGTTACAGATGTGTCACGTTCACTTACGTCAAGTTTCAGATCGTAAATCGAGAATTACTATTCTTTTGCTTTTGAGACTCTGTTGAGTAGCGCGATTTGGAATTAAGCTTTTCGGTCTCATTGCAAATAGAGCGTCGACCATATTAATAATTTTGCTGAATTTCCGGGAGGTTTACGAAGTAATTAGTTGTAAGAATGATTTTTTTCCCTTGTTTGTTTGGTCAATAGCACCGTAGGAATATTGAAGATTGAATCAGTGGCGGTTAACACCTTTGTTAAGTTGAGAACGATCGTGGTTGGCGTATTCGAATAATCTTTTTTATTTAGAGCTAATTTTATCTGTTGTTGAAAGTACGACTAGCGCAAGTAGAACCAAGATTTATTTTGCATTTTATTTTGGAATCACGAAAAGCGAATTGAGTATCTGGTTTAATATTTTTATATCGCTTCTATTACAGCATACATTATTTTTTTTTTTATTTTGTTAAATTTCGAAGCGTTTCGAGTGTCCTATGGTTCCTTCCAGAAACTGACCGCTTTCCGCTCCGCGGTACTGATGTGAGTGATCTCGTGCACAAGAATATAGTCAAGGATTAGCGAAGCCGACGATCGAAAGGCGTGTTGACCTCGCCAGGCGCCCAACAAAATTTCGCGATATTTTATTGTAAGATCATTTTTTCTAGATTTCATCGCGGATCGCCAAATTAAAGTGAAGGCGGTAAGTTCTGGGTGAACTTTTAGAAGGAAGCCAAGGGTACTGGAAATTCAGTGTTACAATATATAGGGTGAAGGGTCGTATAGAGAGAAATTGGGCAGCAGAAGAAACGGACTAGGGCAAGGAAGAAAGTGGAGTACGTGGGCGACATGAAGAAGGGTGGATTTTCTAGATTCCTGACACAACGGTGGCGGCGAGATATCATTCAAATATAAATAGATACATATGCATGTAAATACAATATAACAACCGTTTCTACTTACAGTTGTTTTAATTGATATTTTCGTAGACGGTTCAAACTATTATAATAGAAGAACACATGTTTTTACTGATTCTGTCGCATTAAGGAGCGTTGAAAAAAAAATCTGCACACTATTAGCTGTACGGGTTTCGGTATGCCCGAGAAAACGGAGTCATACATTGTTTTGCAGTTACAAACCTATTTAAATAAAATTTATTATGGTATTTATGGCGTTCTCGACCGTTGAAATTATGATTGAAAATTCTCGTTGTAGCCGGTCAGTCAGTGTTCAAAATAAATGAAACACATTGATAACGTTTCGGCCCTAGTGGGGGGGGGGGGGGGGGGGGGGGGGTCCTCAGAACTGTTTGTTACACAAGGCAAATAATTATATACTCAAATTACAACAATGTGATGTCAAAAACAAGAAAAAAGGAAAAAATACTTACATGATTTACCAAAAAGCGGCTCATATGCCGGGCGTAAAATTAATATTTAACATACCCTAGATCGAAGCCAGGGCCGTCATCTGCGGAAAGATTGGATAAGTGACTATTTGGAAGTCAAAGAGGTGTGAAACTTACCGAAAAGAAAGAAGGACCACCAATTTATTTGTCTGGTTCCTTCGGTTTCATGCCGGAAAGGGAAAATTAGAAAATTAAAAGAATGCAAAAGCTGTAGCACGTGTCAGCAACACGTTGACAGAACGAACGATGAAATTGAAAGTTGTGATGGACGACCTCGGGAACGGACTAGTGATGTGTTCAGAAAGAAACATGGGGGGAAGGGGGACCTATGACGTACATGTCAACCACTGAGTAGGTAGGTAGATAGATACTTCAACGCGGGACGGACGGAAGAAAGCTAGTGATTTAAAATCAAGCTGTGGTAAACTTTGCTAAGGTTCTCAGTATCTGATCGTAAATCAACTGAATCGCGTTCATTAACAATACTGCACATCTCTAATCAAACGCTTTCTATAGTCCTTCTCACGGTGGAGGATACTAACACCTGTAAAATTAAAATTATGATCTGTATCAATCCTATGTTTTGTCAGGGCTGTTTGCTTATCCGGGTCCGAAAGAATGTTACGCTTGTGTTCACTTAGTCTTGTTCTTAAATGTCTGCCAGTTTGGCCGATGTAACACTTATTACAATCATTGCACGGGATCTTATAAATAACATTAGAGGTTTTCTCTAACGGGATACGATCTTTCGGTAAAGCGAACAGCCCTGACAAATCATTAGAATTCTTAAAAACACATTTCACATCAAATCTGCTAAGACTGCGGCTAACCATTTGCGAAAGACCTTCCACGTAAGGAAAGGTGATGAAGGATTTGTTTGTGACATTCGTTTCCGTGTCATTAATCACAAGTCCAGAACTGTCGGTGGAACTTTGTTTCAGAAGGTCATCGCAAATATCTATAACATGGTGGACAGGGGCATTCTATTGGCAGACGTTTCGTATCATTCCAAAAACATTGAACTCATTAAGCATGCTCTATCTCTTAATAACTATCCGTCTCGTTTAGTCAACCAATATATAAGTAAGAGGATTGACCTTCTGAAACAAAGTTCCACCGACAGTTCTGGACTTGTGATTAATGACACGGAAACGAATGTCACAAACAAATCCTTCATCACCTTTCCTTACGTGGAAGGTCTTTCGCAAATGGTTAGCCGCAGTCTTAGCAGATTTGATGTAAAATGTGTTTTTAAGAATTCTAATGATTTGTCAGGGCTGTTCGCTTTACCGAAAGATCGTATCCCGTTAGAGAAAACCTCTAATGTTATTTATAAGATCCCGTGCAATGATTGTAATAAGTGTTACATCGGCCAAACTGGCAGACATTTAAGAACAAGACTAAGTGAACACAAGCGTAACATTCTTTCGGACCCGGATAAGCAAACAGCCCTGACAAAACATAGGATTGATGCAGATCATAATTTTAATTTTACAGGTGTTAGTATCCTCCACCGTGAGAAGGACTATAGAAAGCGTTTGATTAGAGATGTGCAGTATTGTTAATGAACGCGATTCAGTTGATTTACGATCAGATACTGAGAACCTTAGCAAAGTTTACCACAGCTTGATTTTAAATCACTAGCTTTCTTCCGTCCTTCCGGCGTTGAAGTATCTATCTACCTACCTACTTAGTGGTTGACATGTACGTCATAGGTCCCCCTTCCCCCCATGTTTCTTTCTGAACACATCACTAGTCCGTTCCCGAGGTCGTCCATCACAACTTTCAATTTCATCGTTCGTTCTGTCAACGTGTTGCTGACACGTGCTACAGCTTTTGCATTCTTTTAATTTTCTAATTTTCCCTTTCCGGCATGAAACCGAAGGAACCAGACAAATAAATTGGTGGTCCTTCTTTCTTTTCGGTAAGTTTCACACCTCTTTGACTTCCAAATAGTCACTTATCCAATCTTTCCGCAGATGACGGCCCTGGCTTCGATCTAGGCTATGTTAAATATTAATTTTACGCCCGGCATATGAGCCGCTTTTTGGTAAATCATGTAAGTATTTTTTCCTTTTTTCTTGTTTTTGACATCACATTGTTGTAATTTGAGTATATAATTATTCGCCTTATGTAATAAACAGTTCTGAGGAGCCCCCCCCCCCCCCCCACTAGGGCCGAAACGTTATCAATGTGTTTCATTTATTTTGAACACTGACTGACCGGCTACACCGAGAATTTTCAATCAAAATTTATTTATCTCTGGCCCGTATAATTTTCTTCACCTGTCTTCAGGCAGTGTACAAAGTTTTGGTCAGGTTTAATGTTTTTACACATCCACTGTCATGTAGTCACCTAGATAAATTTCTAGATCTATGTGAGGTACGTCGAAGTGAAGACTAAAGTCTGGCAACTTGTTGAATTACTTATAAATTATGGCAGTATATCTCTGGTCTCAAAATGGCTTTAGACTTCGGTATTTATCTTACTTTTCATTTACTACTGTTGTGAGAAATTTGATGTCAAGACAATTTCTCGGAGTACACCCACACGGCACGATATGTTTCAAAAATGTCTCATCAGAAACATGTTATATTCCATGGCAACATTTCAGAAATATGTCAGAAATATTTTGGTAATATGTCAGAAATCTTTCCCTTATATATTTCAAAAATGTTTGAGAAACGTATTATCTGAAACACTGTATATTTCATTCAATATTTCAAAAATATATGAAAAATATGTCTGAAACATTGCTGAGACATTTCGAGCCATGTGGGTAATTAATATGCTGAATAAAAATAAATTGTTTTTGAAGTCAGAGCAGGACTTTCAGATTACCGTTACGTATCTTCGTTCTCAAATGTCAAATAAAGTACCCTTTTAAAATCTGTTGTGATAATACGCATTGTTGTGTCCTAATCGGGATTCGAACGGGGGTTTTCGAATTAATAATCGCATGTCCTATCCACTACGCTATACTACTGCTCAGATAATCTTTCTAATTTTCCGTTTATCATTTCTACCGCAACACTAAATAAATACATCAATAATAACTAATTAACCGATTATTCATAAAAATGTAATTTCTTCGGCACAGTTATATATCAAATGAATAATATATTATTGGAATATGGTTTCAAGTGAAGTTTTCCACAGTGATAAAAATGTTGGGCAGCATCTTAAATACATCTAAGATATTTCAGAAATATTGGACGCAGCATATTTGAATCGTCAAAAGTTCAAAATATTTTTGTATCAATGAAAATGTTTTGTTTAAAATAACATATGTCTGAAATTTTTCCGGAATATTTGAATATTATTTTGCAGTTGACATATTTCTGAAACGTTTCCAAAGTTCCAGTGATGTTATGTTAAATTCCACGTCAAATAGTTCAGAAATGTATTTATCACATCGAAAATGTTATACTGGACTTGAAATATTTCTGAAATATCCTTGCCATATCGAAAATGTTATACTACATTTAAACCATTTTTGAAACGTTTCGAAAATACCGGTGATTTTAATTGCATTTGAAATATTTCTGGAATATATTTATAATACCGAAAATGTTATGTTTCATTTGAAATATTTCTGAACGGTTTCAAAGGTAATGGTCATGTTATATCGCAGCGTCAATTGGAAGATTAACCCGCTGTTGACGTTTAATAATGGACATGAGTTCACCTAATTTCACCGATGACAAAATTATACACATTGAAAGTGATAATTTAGTTTGGTTGATACGATAGGCAGCCCGTGTACGAAATAAGATTGCGTAATAAAAACTGGGAACTGGCAAGATAAATGACGTATAAAGAATTTGGTTACATACGGTGCGCAGTTTACAATAGTGAGAGGGTTAATTTTATCGTTAATTGGCGAAATGAAGCAATTAGTTTTGATTAAAATAATACCAACACACCTGTAAAGCTTCCGCCTCGTCTCTCCGTTCGTCTTCAGTGTTCATAGTGACAAATCTGAGAACTAGCAAATTCAGAGAGGCCGCAACAATGGCCAGGCCGAACAGAATGAAGATCAAAGCGAACATCACGTATTCTGGTTTGTTGTCCAACGCGTTGTCTTTCTGGAGAGCCACCATATCGCCGAAACCAATTGTCGTCAGGGTAATGAAGCAGTAGTAAACTGAATCGAAATACGACCATCCTTCGTATCTTGAGAAGACTGCAGCACCCCCAGCAATCGTGAGACTGGAGAGTGTCGTGACAACGCATATGAGATTCATTTCTGATGCCTGAAACTCAAAAGTTTTCCTTTTACGTTCCATCATAATTATCAACAATTATTTCTTCCAAGTAATACTTTATAACCAAGTAGCCAGTTGATTCCATAGAAATTATATGCCTCCCCGGAAAACATACCGCGTTCATTTTTATCACAGTTATGCTGTGCAATTGATCGTGTATCTGTATTATTGTGCGAATTTTACGTAACATTACTGCATCACTAATTTTCAAACGTGCCTGAGATATGCTTAATTTTATATTTTACGTCACTAATGAGGTATACTGCAATTGCCGATACACAAAATTGTCGTGACAAGGTTCTCTTTGTGCGTTTTACAAGTCTGATGTAGTTGTTAGATAACGCAGATATTACACTATTGCGCAACCTGGACCACCGTGAAATCTAGACTGATCATGTAGCAGCAGTTGATGTGTCTGTGATCTTGCACGTAATAAGTATGCGAAGACATTTGTATCGATATTTATTGTTATTAGGTGTTTGAGTTAAAATTATAAATACGTTGAGCCAACTCCACAATATTGAACAAAATATATGTATAAATAAAAGAATAAATAAGTAAAAATAAAAGGGACAGAGACGCGATGTAAAAGGGCAATAGCCAATCAATTAAATATATTGTAAAAAAAAGATAAAAAAATATATGTATAAATAAAAAAAAATCATTCGCAGACACACATAAAAATAATGTAAAACAACACTTAATGATACATAAATAATTTAAAAGAATGACACAGATTTCACAGAACAATGTCTCTTTCGTTGTGACTTATCTTTTTCGTCTAGTCTCTGTCTTCAGTCGTCGAGTCGGTCCGTGGCATTTTATGAAATAATATAGAGCCCAACAGGGTCGGCGATATGTTTAAGTGTGGGTATATATTAACTGAATATTTAAAATACTGAAGATTGTAGGAGATAAGTTTGCTTGGTCAAGTTCATGTGTCGTATCTTGTTTAGACCACGTCTGTGGGCCGACTGACAATAGGCAGTGAATCCCAACGTATCGCACACATACACCTCAAAACCAGTCTTATATACCACACCCAGGTTCTTATACCTTCCACTGAAATCGCGCCCAACCATCGACGAGTCTGGCGCTCTGATATTCGAATCTCACACATTTAAACCTTTGAAACTAATATCTGGTCCTAAAAGTTTTAAGCCAATCGATTGTAAAGAATTGATCCAAGTATTTCATCAGTTATATTTCTGTTCACTCACTTGTATATCCTTGCAATTCAGAAGACGTTTCACGCTTTGTATAACAACTGACGAAAACTCGTTGAGCCGTTCGCCTATACTTTGGAACATGACAAGACCTAAAGGAATACCCACGATAGCGTAGCACATCGTAAACAATTTACCACCTATGGTATTTGGTGTAGAGTGCCCGTATCCTATAACAGACAAAAAAGAAACCACAAGTTTGAAAGACAAACCAATCGAAGTGTCTGCATTCTTTTAAATTGAATACGGTTTTAACCGAAGGAAATGATAGAAAATAGCAGGTTGTTTATTATACTTTTGTATTGTCTTTCGAAGACATTTTTGTAGACATTTTTCTAACTCTTCTAGTTTTAATTTGCAATTTGGTGATGCTACTTTTAATTTTCATTATTCTCGATCTTCAAAATTTAATATCAATATTTTTTAATTCAAAAAAGAAATTTCGCATTAAAGACTGACGTGGTCTTACTGGAGTACCATCTCAATGTGATCGGTTCATGTCGATTTTTCTAATTGGCTGAAAGTCTCGTCACAGTTTATACTAGTGATATTTCAGAGTAGGAAACAGATAATAAAAAAAAAAAGAAAATTGTGGCAGATTATTAAATCTGGTGTGGCAACACGCGCACGCAAGGAGGATTCTGCTTTGATTCATAATGCAATGCGATACTTGACTCGCTCTTTGAGATCAACGATTACTGTTCAACATTCTGTTCTGTGAGCTTACAACAATTTACAACAGCATTCCAGTAATCAAGAGTTCTTACTCCTGTACTAACAAAAATATTATTGAATGGCTTACCAATCGTAGTAAGCACCGTGGTAGCGTAGTAGACTGCCCCAGCAAATTTCCACTGCTGACCTGCCTTATGTGGTTCCGTCTTCAGCACAACCGTTTCCATCACCTTGAAGTCGTCCTCGCTTATATTGTACTTCCGTATCACCATTTTCTCTATAGCTATACGGAAAATAAGAGATTATCATTATTTGTATTTGTTAAATATGATATATGATTGCAGTAAGTGTTTTGGGGAGTAGCAATACAAAGGGGATTCTGGATACGAACACGTACTTTACTGACAAAGCTCCTTCCCGGTTCCCGGGACGCAAACCCTTGAAGGCTACCGCTGGATTAATTATTCCAATCAATCCAATATTCGATAGAGAAATTGAGGTTAGGTACGGATGATTATCGACAAATTTTTTTCAAACACACAATAGAACCGCAGAGACAAAAGGACGAGTCGAATATACAAAAAGGTCCTGGGCGGACGAGTTAAATATAGGGTGAGTTTACTGTAGTTCAAATTAAGGACATTTGTGTACTCCTTGCTTTGATTGTCAGAAAAAGTCTATTGTCGCATGGGGGTTCGGACACATTCACATGACACATGAGTGAGCTTCTGAAAAATTCTTCCATCCCTCCGATGATCGAACGGTTTCGAGAAAAGGTACGACGTTGGGAGGCTCATGCAACGACCCTGAACAAATTCTCAGAATTTTGGCTGACAAACAATTCTCGGAATCTTTCGGCGAGTTGTGACTTGACGTCGAGTGGCCTGCATCCATCGAGTTTCGACGGGACGTTGAAATCTGGAAGGTTCTGAAATTGATGGACGCTAACTCTTAAGGTGCTTATAAAGACGCGTTGTACACCTCGAAAACGCGGGGATGCAAAACTCTTATACCGCTCAAGCGATGAGAGTGAGACCTGGGCAGCTAATGCCTTATTTTGGCAACAAGTGGAGTGTCTTTTTAATTTTTAAAAATTTGGAAATAAATTTAACAGATTGGTTACCACACACAGAAATTGGACAAATTTTCACAGTTGCACTGAATGGATCGAAATCTCCCGTACTGGACTGGGCTCAAAATGTGTGTTTCATCACCGCCGAATGCCTTGCGTACACCTCGTACAGCAGCGCGAAACGATTATGACTCATGTTCAAGTTCAGGTTACGCACAGATAATACTCAGAATTCAAGAAGAGCTTGACGTCGGTGATGTTACGGTGATCAACATGACTGGCATTTTTTCCGGCTTTATTTTTTCGATTCGTTTGAAAACCGACCATAACAAATCGTGGTTTCTCCAAATGGGTGAACGTTTTCACAGTCTACACGTGTTTCGTGGTAGCTGGTAGCAGAGAATATTCGTACAATTCCCAACTGCGGAAGCTCACGGAGACGGGCGTATCTTTCTCAATGAAACTCGACAGTGCAATTTTTTGTCGATTCGAGAGCTTTACGTTTGGTACTAACCATTCCACTTGATCAATCACGATTCTGAAGTCTTCATTATGCCCAGGTCAACCATAAAATCAATATTACGTTTAAGGGAATAACTACAACGAAGTTAACATCGGTGTCAGTTTATTTTTTCGTTTCTTGAACATCGAACCATCCAGCATTTGCCATAAGCCAACTTTGACCAGGGTTGAGTGAAGCGAAACCCTTCAGCAGGCTAGTTAGACCAAGGTTCTTGCATTTCGTACCACGCACCTTCGAACAAATGGCAGATGGTGTTATTTACCAAGGTTGTGATCGCTGCTGCAGTACCGTATGATTTTACCAATTTTCCAGAGATATGCATCGAACTCTTGCTCGGTAGTATGCATAAATCCTGATGTTGAACGGTGATTCGAATCTCATCGCTGTTGTTAAGATTTGACGGGGCGTACGGTTTGTGCGCATATAATTCTTGATGTGCGGGCGAAGCCGGTCTTCGTACATACTAATTCATCTCTCGCATATGCACATCACCAGACAGACAGGAAATGTCATAGGCATACTTCACGCTGTTACGGATGTTGACAATGGCCTTCTTATCTTGAACATCTTTGGGTAGTGGTGTATATGTGAACACACCTCCTTGTAGTTGCACGTACTTGTTCACGATCAAATCAAATTGATTATTTCAGTCTACGACCAGCCAGTCTTTTTTTTCTTGGAAATCTTCCACCTTGGCCAACACTTTTTGCTTGACGTTCTCTTCGAACCAGCCGTGTATGTCCGTTGGTTAGAGAATAACTTGATTTTTAGTATTGAAAAATTTCACTTCTTCTACAATTTCAGCGTTTTTCGTTACAATAAATTCACAAGACAAGAAACAGTCTGCTTTTAAACTTCCCGCCTTTCGTGGCATGTTCTTCAGTCTTGCAACGACGAGGTATTTTGTATCATCCAAAAACCTGTTCAAATTTTTATGCCGCATATTAATAACGGCTCCTGTTCTAATTCTACTCTCGAAAGCTGTCTCCAAATCTTCCCACCAAATCAGATCACTTCTGCGTTGGCTTCGTAATCCGTCACCTACTTTTTGAAACTGTTGAAATTTAACTGACTACGATTTCAGAATTCCAATTGTAGCCAAAATTCTTGTGTTTTCCCCAATTGTGGAAGCGTAGTTTCGTAAGATTTTACTCGAAAGCTTGGTATTTTGGGTTCTGCATTGAATCCACTTTTAACTCTTTGCCGATGACGATTTTTCAGTCAAAATCTTAAACGCCGTTTCCACGATTTTCAACAATTTCAACCACTTTTCAGAATCTATGTTTGTTTCTTCTTCTTTCGATGATACACTTGATAAAGCTATAGTTGCAAAACTTGTTTTACAATGACTGCTCTATGCTGGCACGGTTCCTTTCATGGGCAAACAACATCATGACTCACATAGTGTCGAAGATGCGGGAAGAATAGACGATATATTGCAAGATATTTCTTGAACGAATCCGTTGCGGGTGTAAGATGGTAGAACAGTTCTTGGAACTTGTAAAAATCGCACGCCTCATGCACGAGAGAAAGCTATTGTGGTGAACAAATCGCCAGAGTGATATACGGAAGTGTAATAGATAGTGGATAGATATCGTTCACCGAAGGTGTACTTAGCCTACGCACTACTGCAGTACGACAAAGTGAGACGGAGTTATCCTGCAACCGTAACTGACAACTGTTAACCACTTCGTGATTTGATATGTGTTTAATTGTGAACCTGAATACATGGAAAAGCTGTACGACGAGTGGGGTGCTCCATACGTCTGATGACTTCAATAGCAGTTGACTTGTCGAAGAGTGCAGGTGGGTGATTCGAAATGAATCTTTACATTCGTGTGTGTGCATCAACTTAGGATTTTACTTGAGTGAATAGAAATAATTTCACGTTTGTGCATTCTCTTTTTACAAATTTTCCAACAAAAATGAAAAAAAATTTACTTTCAAAAACTTACTTCCAAAAAATATCGGTAAGTTGTACTGGAGGAGTACAATTTTTTTTTTCTTCAAGCATGTGTATGTAATAGACAATCATGGCTTTAGAAGTATATTGGAATTTCTTTTCTTCCAGACATAGAGTACGTAAGTACGTCAACATAATGTCAGGCTACCTCGCGGCTAACGTCAGCGGGCCCAGGGTGTAACGTGTCAGAATTCGCTCATTATATAATTCAAACAACTTTATATCTATTCTTCCGATCAGAAACAAATGAAGGTGTAGGGCAAAACGGAGCGGACCGCAGCCGTCAGCAACGAGCTTCACTCGGGCTGCCGCGCGGTACCGACTCCCTCGCTATTCCTCGCATAAACAAACCAACGCAAAATCATGAATAAATAGAGATAAATTCATCGATAAAAGCAGCGAATCAGATCTGCTCATTCCTATTGAGCTGGCGCATCGCGGATCGTACTTCGGTCTTTCTGCCTGTCAAAACCCAATATTTTATTAACTTCTGGTATTTGATACTCGGAGCTACAAGTCCCAGCATAGCGGATCGCATTTCGGTCTTTCCGCCTGTCTCTGGCTTGTGGTCGAGAGTTAACGTAGAATCCTTGCTTATTAAAATCATTTTATTAACTCTTTTCGTTGGCGACGCATCGCGGATTGTACTTCGGTCCTTCTGCCTGTCCGACCCTTCAATATTACGAGTTAAATCAACAGTGGTGTCCGCGGATTGACTTCGGTCTTTCTTGCTCGCTAAACTGTCTTGATTTTTGCAAATAAAGAGCAGATCTCAGTATTTAAATTCATTCTCTAGCTTCCTGCAATTCGTCCAGTCAATTCAAACTCCCGTATCACGAATATAACGTGACTAGTGTAACTCTGTTCTCCCGTTAAATCTAAAATTTCATGTCGTCAGTAGGTCCTTGCAAAATTAAGAAAGACAAAGCCGAACGCGAAATTATCATATAGCATCCCAATAGTAGATGTATTGCCATTTTATTATATGTTCATGTATCAAGAGTTCACTATCAATAATTCATTTTACCTCATCGAATGATAATATATAGATTGTCCGACTTATTTTACCGAATTATTTGATAACAGCCTTAACCATAAGTACCCATCCAACCCAAATACACTTAATATTGTCCTAATTCCTAAACACCCAACACCTATACTCCTACCGCACATACGTTCTCATTTCCTGAATAAACGAAAAATTGACAAATTCCTACATATAAAATTGTTCGCCTTGTCTACCCAATTTATTGCCTACGCTCATTTTCTCATACCAAGATGATTCACTGCCCATGGTAAAGTCCAAACGTCCTGAGAAGGAACTCATTGCTCTTCGTTTCACATTTCCGCTTCGTTCCTTAGATAATATTGCTAGAAATCAATTAGCGCCCAACACATAAAAATATACGAATATATAGTGCACGAGGCTGGAGTGTCACAAGGGGATGGGCAATTCAGCTACCTTACAATTTTTTTGTGAGAGCCATTCAGCTTGCCATAACCGCATTTGGGGATGGGGACAGAAGTGACATATTTATCCACCAGGCGGGCGTGTTAGCTCACCTGGCAAAGGAGGACAATGGAAATCTTGCTTCCAAAAAGTGTAAGACGAAGTTATATGCATTCATTTTATGATTTTTATTTGACAACGAAAACCTTAAAATTTTCATGATTCGAGACATATATATTGTAACGTGGCATTTTGGAATGGCCCGTTCCAAGGGCAAAAATCTAGAGGAAAATACCGAAAACGCGTCCCTGGTGGGGTACTCCAAGAAAGCTCGATACAAAATAGGCGAAAAATACTAGTTAGTAATATTTTCTGTATAAATTCTGTAATCCCGCGCTTCGGCGCAAGCTAACCAGGTACCGCAACCACGATCATCGAGGGATCAACACATTTCTTCGATGCACCGAGGGATCAATATCTACCGAAAACTACAGTTCCAGCTACCGACAAATTCAACTACCGTTCCGTAATTATGAACTTCCCGTACAACTTCGAATGCTAACTCTTATCGGATGCCGTAAGGTCGACATCAAGGGCAGACCGCAGCCTGTCGTCTCCCGACGTACTGGCCAGGAGCCGGACCAAACCCCAAAACACTACGTCCAGGATTGATAAAGCCCTCGTTCTGAGGATCGACGCAGCCTTCCTGTCAGTAAGGGCTACAATCAGTGTGAGTCATGGTCCACGGACATTGAGGTGCTGTAACCCGCTGTGAGTGCATGGTCTTCGTGATATATCGTGGGCAGAAGGCCACTGCCTATACGAAGAAGCTGGTGGAGGCAAACAATGTGGAGTTGCACTCCATCCGGTAACCTTCCGGAGGTAGCCTACGTACCTGCCTTCGTCAAGGGAATCCCCAATGACAGGCAACCTGGACAGTATAACGAAGCAGCCGGAGAAAAGTACGTGTTGGCGTCAACTACGCATCATCTAGCAGTAATCGTCGACAACGCGTAGTCGATATTCGCCAGAGGGATGACCCAATTATGGTGGGGATTGAATGAGCACCGAAGGGGAAGTAGAATCACCTGACGACACCGGCGAGATCGCTGATCCGGACTCCGAACTCTGCCTATTCTACGCTCAACCCGCTAGGAGACAGCTTCGAATATATTGCTCTCGTTACTTTAGACTTCCTTCAACTTTCCGTATTCTTCTTTTATCGTTCCTGTTCCTTCTTATTATCGCTATCGCTACCGTTTTTCTATCATTTTCGCACCCACTATCGTTTTAATCATTAGCTTCATTTCTCTCCCGTAAATTCAATTCCTTCCTTCTTTCGCATTAGTTAGGTTTATTTTAATTTAAACTCAGTGTTTGAATATCGTCGCCGACTAAGGTAAGGCTTTTGCCTCTCTATCGTATCGTTACGAAGTTGCTCTTATTTCTATTTCTCTTATCGTATCTTAATTATTTTTTTGGTTGCATCAAATAGTGCCAGTAACTTTGTGAATCATGGTCCACGGACGTTGAGGTGCTGCAAGCCACCGTGCGACTGCATGATTTCATTATATAATTAATTTCCGAAAACTTATCGTTGAACGACCTCATAACTACCGAATAAATATCTTTTGTATCTCTGATTTTCTCTGCTTCATCTCTGCTCTATTTTGTATAAGCTACCGTTATATTTGTGAATTGTATATCACTGTCAATCTCTCTTGATAATTACCGTTTATCGTAATTTCGATATTATTTTCCTAACACTATTATTCTGAGCTAACGTCAATTCTGTCAACTACCGATTTTCGCTAAAGTTTCACTCTTGCTGTAATTCAATAAATTAACAATCCTCGTAGTTTCGCCTTTCGAAATTTGGGTGAAATCACGTCGCCCAGTGACGTGTAGTTTAAGTAGACTTTTTTTTATTATATCGCTTCTACGACCTACGACTAATTTCTTTTGCTAACTATCACTATCACGAAATGGTGACTTTGAATGACGCGCCTCAGCAATTGACTAGGCAAGTACAAACTATGACTAGCACGGTCAGTGAACGTGACCGGAAGGGACCTAGGATTTAGCTCTCTTGGGAAGGACGTTGAAGCAAACAGACATGTTGCTGGGTGGCTCCGTAATTCATTAGTAATCTTTAAATTTGTGGTAACTTAGTTTAAATTTCTAGTGAACATTTATATAGATTTTGTAGCCATCACTTAAATATCGAGAGTAAACTTATCAAATCACTTAAATATCGAGAGTAAACTCATCAAATCACGTAAATATCGAGAGTAAACTCTAAATCCAACGTACATTCAGCATATGGCTGATGTGAATTATCATCGAACTTAATCTTGGCCATCCGAAGACCTGATGTGCAAATAACCAGTACAAATTTACCTACACGATTTACTGATGACTTGAGGAATCGGCGTCAAGGAGATTTTCAAAAACTACACGAACAACGGAGTTTCTATCATCGTTTACATTACCACACCATCATCGACATCATTGGATTCATAAGAAACATGGTTGAAGTTCTCTCGTATCAGATATTGTCGATCCAGAAAGTTCTGATCCAAGATAAGTGTTTTTGATTCGATTCGTCTTTAAACCTCATCATACTTCTGATAAATGTATAGTCAAACATTCGACTTCCCATATTGCGAAAGACATTTTCTTTGTTCTACGTTTTGTGATCGTATGTTAGTATGAATGGTTGTATGGATGAATGAATGAGTTAGTTAGTAAGCGCCACTCGTGTCAATTTTGATATTAAAATCAAAGAATTGTGCATTTCTACTTCTACCACTACAAACGAAAATCATTCGGATATTGACAAAATAAAAACTGGATTGCACAATTATTGCAAATAATTAATAATTTGTTTCACTCACTTATTTCATTATTTGAAATTATGATATAAAAGAAAATTATCAACTAATGAAATACAAAAAAAGTTAATAATTTTACACGCTTGTGAACTGATTAATAAAACACGACTAATTGACTTGTTAATTTCCTTAATTCGAGCTTATTTCTTGATTTTTTTACTTTCCTTATTTCCCAATTGTTGTAACTGCCTTGGATACCGCCATTATACCAGTTCGTGTGAGTACCTAAGCCTAGCCAGCTATACAACGGGTTCTCGAATTATTATTACCGTATGGTATCTTTCCATTTTCATCTAAAAATTGACGCTGAAGCGTCTGGCGCCCAACGAATACCTTTTCTTATCTTGAAATATCGTATCGAATAATTAGGGAATCGCGCCAAAGTGTCAACGACAAGTCCTCGTCAGAGAGTAACAGAATTGAGCGTTACAATATATATATATATATTGTAACGCTCAATTCTGTTACTATATTGCAACGTGATTATTATAGTTAAAAAGGAAAATAGCGATA
Source organism: Diprion similis (assembly GCF_021155765.1). Classification (NCBI taxonomy): domain Eukaryota; kingdom Metazoa; phylum Arthropoda; class Insecta; order Hymenoptera; family Diprionidae; genus Diprion; species Diprion similis. The sequence continues at coordinate 3,323,881 of NC_060106.1, read as the reverse complement.
ATTCTTGAGGGAGGGATAATCACGCTACCCTACGGCGCAGGTACTGATCTGATCACGGAATAAACGATAATTAGAAAAAGAGATAAATGTTGGGCGCCAGACGCAGTAGCGTCAGAGATACGATAATTAGAGAATACGATATGACGAAATAGATCAGATTCTACGACGGTTTTGCACAGCTCACTCAGCAGGTAAAGATAATGGTAGAGGGGATGGGTCGTATCCAAGTCGATAAAACACAATATTAAAGAAAATGGTAATAGTATCAATTGTATTAAAAAAAGCAAGTAGAGAAATTCAGATACAGTCAGAGAGAAAGCGAATTCAGGGATAGCACGGTAGCGATACAATTATTCAAGTAATTTAGCGGTATGAAGCGGTGATCGCGATACTATTACTCGGTATAACAATCAGCAAGTTTACAAAGCAGATAAGAAATAGGCTAGCATGCAATGCACAATCTAAGGTTCTTAAACTAATTGTCACAATTCAAGTCAAATAGCATAGTATGGCGAGGAAGATATGATCACATAGAAATACAGAATAATCGCAGCAATGTGTAACAATAATGAGGTACGATAATAGATAGAAGATCCGAAATTACAATTGGCAAAGGAGGCAAGAGATATTATCGTTAGTCGAAAAGCAAAAGATATTATAGTTAATCGGGAAACAAGAGATATTACAATTAATCGACAACAGGAGATACGACAATTAATAGAAAGGCAAGGATTACAAGTCAGTTAGATAATTCGATATTTGAAGCGAAGTCAGAAATAATCAAGTATAGCGAAATAATATAAAACAGGTATGATAGAAATTACAGAAGAAATTACGATAGAATTACAAGAGAAATTACGATAGAAATTACAAGAGAGATTAGAGAAATACGTAGGTTCTAGCTTGCGATATAGGCGATAAGACGAAATATTATAATGACGATGAACAAGAAATAGATATCTTGACGTGTCAAGAACAGGTATTATAGAGAGAAACGTATTATAATGCGATATATTACAAACTAGAGGTCTACGGACAAACTACGTAACAGCGGTATTAGCAAAGAAAGCGGTGAAAAAGGTGTTATTCGGTACGGCACAATACTCCAATGTCAAAAGAGAACAACGGCTATACCGCGCAGCGATAGACGATCGCGCACGCGGTACGCTTACGATATAATTCCTCCAAGATATTCGATAATAATTAAATCAGAAAGATATTCGGTAATATTCAAATCAGTAAAATATTAAGAAATCAAAGAAACAATATTTGAGAAATTATAAAAGAGATACAGAGAGAAAATAGATATCAGATAGCGAGAAACGAAATAAGAGGCAAAATTAGAGACTTTATAAGCTAATTGATTTAACAATCACTACTGAGAACAATAAATCAGAGATTCGAATAAGATACGGTATTCAGAGATATTCTTCGAAAGCATAAGTAAGGCGCTGCTATTCCGCGATATCAAGAAAATCATTCAAACGAGATAAATCAAGGAAATAGGTAATAGTCACTACAAATAATAGTAAACTAACCAGTCGCGAAATTACTTGCAATATTCGATAATAAGGGAGAGAATAAGATAAGAGATAAGAAGAGAATACGATACGAGCCCACGTGGCTCACGCAGAGCAAACTGCGAGATAAAAGAGAGAAAATCGATAATAGGTAAGAAAAGAGAGAAAAAGATATAAAGCAAGTAAATTCGTGGCTTCACAAAATAGATAGAAGAAAAACCTCACTTACGAACATAGAAGATAGAAGAAAAGCGTAGACAGGTAGTCGAGAAGCGGAAAGATAGAAGGCACTGAATTATAATATAAGTGAAAAACGGTGAAAGATAGCGAGAATACGTTAGGCGAAAACACGTCTAGTCGTGAACTAGGCTGAACGTAGAATGTGAAGAGACGAGCGGCGATCCTGACGATCCCGGTCGATTTTCGGCGAGATTTCATCACGTGATCCTTTTCCGGTGTTCGGTGATCGATAATTGGGCCAGAGGGTCACGTGGTACGGGTCAACAGGTGTAGATGGGCGATAGTCCATTCCTGGGTGTCTTCTCCTCCCACGTTGTCCTGTAGAGAATTATCGATCCGTCGAGCGATATGTGGGAGGGCTATGGTCAGCTGCTTGCGGTCCTCGCGAGAGGGGAAGGTCTACCCCTCACGGTGTTGCGGTATCGATGTGTGCGAGAGATCTAGGAACGACGACGAGAAGAATGATCCTACTCACATTGTTGCGGTATCGATACTTTGCAGAATTCGGGATTGGTGCGTCGTCAACTTATGCAGTGCTAGTACTCCCCGCGCTGACTATCTCTCCGGTACTGCAACTCGGTGCGGGCCCTACGGCACTGTTGCACCGAGCCTTCCTGATGGTGATGATTTACACGCAGGGTTCCCATCCTTAGGACCATCAGTCCGGCGTGGTCCACCACTGTTTCTCGGGCTTGTCCTCACGATGCAGTCCTTCGATAATCGTAGGTTTGTAGACAGCTACGATTCTGCGGTATAGTAGGCGAGACAGTAGATATTATGCTGGTTCAGCTCCAGGCTGATAAGTACCGCGACGGGAGGCTTGATTGTGTTTTTGACGCACAGCCCTATACGCCGTCTACGATGCATCCATGCGGCAGTGGCGTTGTAGCGATGGTTCGGCTCCTGGCCGATAAGTCTAAATGATCGGAGGTCTTCGTTGTGCTTCACGCACGACCCGGTACGCAACCTAGGTAGGCATCCATCTGAAGTTGACTTTGCGGTATCCGATCTGTTGCAATTGACGATAGTTGGCTGTTGACCCGGTACGTGACCTCGGCTTCGCGATATTCAGTTCCTTCGAAGCGGTGTCGCTGAAGATAGCTCTCGTAGTGCGATACAAAGATAAAAAAAAGACAGGAATTAGCTTAATAATTAAGTCTCACTTAGAAATTAATTAGTTGTTCTTTTTGGAGTATTGGCCCCAGACGTGTTTTCGTTACTTTTTACGACATTCTGAAAATAAGGAGAGCGATATTCAACCCATGTGACGGGGTATAAAATACCACAGTATATATATATTGTGACGCTCAATTCTGTTACTTATATTATATATATATATATGGTAACGCTCAATTCTGTTACATATATATATTTATATATATATATATATATATATTGTTTGGGAACATGTCTTCTCAAAGACAGGACCAGACGGATGTCGCTCAAGGTGAATTAGCCCGCTCACCCATGGTTGCCAAAGACTCACCTTAACGCCGGCTTCCCCGCAGCCATTACATTCTTATTTGCTACATACTTACCACGTGCTGTCAGAAGTGATTAGTGGAAATCAAATCCTTTGCTCTCCCTTTAATGAAATAGTCAACTCAAGTGAATAATACAATCATCGCAGTTAACTCAAGTGATTAATATAATCACGAGATTCTCATACAGTCACAAACTCATGGACTTACACTCATTTACACTGAGTGAACCTCAATGCACCACGTTGTTAAATAAACCACCTCAATGCAAGTGTTCATCGCCCTTATCATCCTAGTTCACTCATTTCTTCAACAGATATATTGTAACGTGAAGACGTTTCAAAGAAATAAGTGCGGTTCGAGTCCGCGTACCCCTCGCAAAGGGGGAACCGGGAGGGGAATAGGCCAGTAAACCACCTTTGACCATCAGTCAGAATTCTTCACTCGAAGGTGTTAGCGGCGCGTATTGTGATCTCGGAGTCAAGTGTCCCCGTGAGAGAGTGTGTGTGAAGTGCTCTACGGCTATCAGAAAGTTTGGATAGGGTGCCCGTGAACTACAACTCAGCGATTACCTTGTATAAGGTACGAAATAAATTGATTACCCATACCTAATTAATTCACCAGTGTCGAATTTATCAGATTCCATTCCGTTCCTCCTCGCACGTTCTTGAGATTATCTTTGAACCTCGCTCGGTGGCCGTGTTTCAGTCACGGACACACGGCCCTTGGGCCACCGACTTAGCTAGTTAGGGCAAATATTCTAGTTTGGCTCGGAGCTAGATAAGACCAATTATATCCGACCTGGCGCTCAACATTGAAGAGGAACAAGGTGAGAAACAGCTTTGCGCCGGCGAGCCGTGGATCGCCGGCGCACGACAAATCGGCCCGTTTGTGCCCCTGCATGTATTCGCTTCATTGCCTTAGCGATTACACGTAGAGTGAAGAAAGAGTATTTTCGTCACAATATATATATGCTTGCAACGCATTTAATGGATCGTCACCTTCACCTCAAGTTGTAATAATAACCGGCAGTGACGAGAAGTCCTGGCACACGATATGGGCGAAATTAGAATTACCTAGAATATTTTCTTACGCCTTTGTTTCTAAATATCTGTTTCTATCTCCCGACCACCTCCCATCCCTTCCCATGATCGGGCGAAACGAGACAAAGCCAAGACCAGAACATGGCCCAAGCTGCACAGAGAGCACCGACATACCTAACCTTCTGCACTCTACTGAGAACCTGAGCATGCAGGATCTGTCTTCCTGTCTTCACCCCTGGCACGTGCCTCAACGCCTTAGCCGAAGTATCTGGGTCTCTACTACCTCAGTTCCGGAAAACTTCCACGGCTACTGTCAATCAACGAAACTGTGTCAGTTGGATGATGAGGCGAATAAAACTGCGACCGAACACCGATGAATCAGGATGAATTCAAGCCGATTTCGTTACCCCTGACGTAATCTTGCGTTAGAGCATTGAACTGCAAACCCCTGCAGTTCTGCATTGCAATTCTATCTATTGTGAACGGATGCAAGTTTTCATTCCGTGGGCTGATATCGGCCCCAACTATCGTCGGTAGACAGAGCTATCCCGCTCAACTTGACATTTCGCCGTTTCTCGTACGACGACAGAGACCCGGAGAAACAGCTGAGTGCCGCGAGCCCATGCCGGGACACCTATCGGCCGCATCTCCTAAATATTTAATACATTGATTCATCCTCTTGCCAATATACTCTAGATATATTGCATTTTCGAAACATGTAAAAAAAAATCAATTTTTTTTAAATTTCTGAAGAGTTTTCCCCCCTTAATGCATACCTTCAAAACTCATCTGAGGCGTATGAAATCCATGCCCCAAGAGCCAATCCTAAAATCATTCGATTACCTCGTACATTACGGCAGCAAATAGCGATTTTCGAAAAATTTTGGGGTCCCAAAAGAATTTGATCAGACGGCGTTACAGCGTTGAACTAAAATTCTGGTGGTCGTTAGTGATACGGAGATTCACAATGTGATTTGCAAAAATTTTTTTTTCATCAACAAATGTCGAAAAAAAAGAAAATAATTTTTTGTTCCTCAACCAATATGATTGTGACTGGAATTATTGACTTACGAAGACCAATTTTTGAAATTGTAATTTCGCTTTTTGGGGCGGAAATTCTCAATAAAAAACCTCTTGTATCATTTATTTGAGATTTGCGCCGTCGTTTGGGCGCCAGCAGTTTTGACGCTGGGACGTTTTGGACATAGCTCGCGAAAGACTAAAATAGATTAGGGCTACCTCACTGATCCCACACACACACACACACACACGCACGCACGCACGCACGCACGCACGCACGCACACACACACACACACACACACATGCGAAATGCCCAGACGGTAGCTATAGCTCTCAAAAGCCTAGAATAGGTTAGGCCACCGCACTGATCCCATACACACACACACACACGCCAAAACGTCCCGAGCGCCAAAATGGCCAGCGCCAAAACGTAACGTCCCCAGTTATTTATGTAGGCATGACCGTATTGAAATCGAGAAAGCACAATGATTATTGGGGTAAGTATTGGAAATAGTACATTGCGCAACAAGTGCGCAAAGAAGGTGTTTGGCAAAAGGCGAGTGGGACATACACCTTTGCGCACGTGTTGCGCATACTATTTTTCCTAACAAGTTGCGCAAAGTTCGAGCACTATCCAGTAATTAAGTTATTTTATCATTTTCATTTGACTTGCACGAACAAACCTGATTCAAGCGTGCTGACTTTGAAATTGTACATAAAAGTCGGTGTTGGGGTGAACTGGACCCCAGGTTAGTGACTAGGCAGGGGCCGGTGGAATGTGGGGTGAGGGAGCGGGTCCGGGGCTGCAAGCGCTGGTAGGGGTGTAGGGAAGCCCCCACCAGGAAAATGGGGGGGCTCCGCCCCCCACTTGAAAACACCATGATTGAAGATAAAATTAAAACGAAATTGAAAAACAAAACTCGTAAATACAATAAAAATAGTTGTCTGACACTTGTAGAAGGAAGGGTTGAAAGCTGTGTGTTCTTCCGCCATTTTTCTCTCTCTCTCTCTCTCTCTCCGTCACACACCAATTTGTAACATATTCTATTATATTTGCTTTTTTCGGGAAAAAGCTCATTTCCGCCTGAGGGGTTTATAATGGATAATAGATACTAGATAATAGATATTAGATAATAGATAATAATTAATAAGTGCACAGAGTTCGATAAGTGAAAGTTTTTTTTTTTTTTTTTTTTTAACGAAATTCCTTTTTCCTACCCAGTACCGCAAAGTTCGAGCACTATCCAGAAATTAATACATGACAAGAAAAAAAATCCGGTGGGTAACATGCCGCCGCAACAAGATTACAAGGAGGCTTTGGTAGATGTGCAGGGGGCGAAGCCCCTGCCAGGTTTGGGGGGTCTATAAAAAAAAATTTGAAATGGCGGATCCAATATGGCGGACGCGAATTGGAAACATGGTTTGATTTTGACGAACGTGATTACTTGGAGGCGGGAAAGTACTAGCATGCGGGAAAGAACTACTTTGCGCATGCAAACTAGTGTGCAAAAACGAACTTTGCGCACGCTCTTAGGAAAAAAATTGATTTTTAAGAGTATTAATGTGTTCGCGTGAAAAGAATAAGCAGAATTAAAACAAAATCCAACTCTCTAAGACCATTTTTAAGGAAGTTATATTCAATTTGTTAATGATGCCGCTCGAGGGGAGCTGCGGGGTGTGTACCCGCACCGCCCCGCTTGGCCCATCGGCCGACGCTGCTCGCTGATCCCAGTGCGAGCGATCGGAATGATTCATCACTCACAATGAGACGAACGCTCTAAAGGATTATTACAATTTTGCAAAAATCATGATTACAACAATGGTAAATTGAAAAAACATTGAAAAATCGAGATCTCTGGGTATAATAAAGATATTGCAACTTTTTCTTCGAAATTGCTCGTCTTGCAAAAGCGCATTAGAATCTTGCTGAATATTTTAAATATCTACATATTTTGAAGAGTTACTCCTACTTGATTATAAGCAAAAATTTTAAATCATCGTAAAACGGTATTTTCGTTTTACCGAAAAAGACATTTTTTTTCACCAAGAATCTACATGACGAAACGAAGCTCCTCGATTTTTTTTGACTCTGTGAGCCTTCCTCGGAGGTGAGAATTTGAAAACTCCTAATTGTCGTGGATTGCGGATTATTGTTCAACTATATAACGTAGATCGATAAAACGTGCACGTATCTCTTGGGAAGAGTTTTCTCGACATGATCAATGAGTTTCAATCAGATATAATCAGATAATGTTGATGAATGACTGATAACGGATGCAAAAACCAAAATGAGAAAAAAAAGTTTCAATTGCAATTAACTGCTTAACCAACAATGTTGGGTCATTTTTACACTGATCCAATTTTATAGAAGACATTATAACGGACAACTTTTGTGGGAACTATTTTTTGATAAAACGCATTCCATAAAAAATAACTCCAAAGAACCGAATTTTTTATTTTTAATGATTTTTCATTGCTAAAATGCAGCTAGGACGTTGAGGCAAATTTGAGAGCACGTTTTTGTAGGTCCAAAAACACCTACAAAAAATTGGCGCAGTGGTGCTATCTTTGAGAAGAAGTCAGTTTAAATTTCGGATATTCCGACTGTACCACTTATGCCTTCCACTACATCGCCGCGCCATTGAAAACGCGACGCGTTTATCGTTTGCCTCAATTCACCAATTGATTTTGATAAAAATGGAGCCCTAATCTGAAAAAAGAAGTTTATGATTGATTCTTGAAGTATAGACGAGAGACGGTACTTTTGTCAAGTCTTAATATTATTAACATTAATAAGAAACCGCAAATAAGTAAAACAAGTGTATCTCCGGTTCTAATTGAGATGAGGTTTTTTTTTAGAATTTTCACAGTAAAAAGTGGAATTACAATATCAAAAAATGGTTGTCGGAAGTCAATAATTCCAATCACAATCATATTTGTTGTGTAAAACAATTTTATTTCTTTTTTTATTCGACCTTCGGAGATGGAAATAAAAAGTTTTTGAATCACATTGTAAAACTCCATATCTGTCACTACTACCAGAATTTTTGTTTGACTCTGTAACCCCATTAGCTCAGATTCTGTTGGTACCCCAAAATTTTGCTAGAATCGCTATTGGTTGCTGTAATGTACGAGTTAATCGTATGATTTTTGGACTGGCTCTTGGGGCATATATGTCATATGCCTTGGATGAGTTCCGAAGGTATGCATTAATAATTAAGAATACTGGATTGAAAATGAAAAAAAGCTGGTTTTTCAAATTTTGCGGTTGAACCTGCGGGAATTTTTTTCAAATTTCGAATTTCTTTTTCATGCACGGGAATGAGACTCACAACTTTTATATGAAACATTATTACGTCACACATATAGGAAAAAATTAAAAAATCGTAATTGCGGTTTTTTCAACATTTTTATAAACAATATTCCATAGATTTGATCAACTCGCCAAATCGGAGGGTTCTTTGTCGAGGTCAAATCTACCTGAAAATAAATTGGTATAATTGTACTCAAGAAGAACAGGAGTCAAACGTACTGGACCAACTCGGTGAGGCGGAAGAGCACCCCTCTTTGCAAGCACCGTAGAGAAAATTAGATACCGGGGACGCTCAGCGTATCTAAAATCAGAGCCATCTGTGACGTGGGAGCGAAATTTTTCTTCTTTACACATGCTCGAAACCGATCGGATTTACGTGCGTACTACAGGACGCCCAACGGACGCCACTAAAATAGTATAATGCGAATGCCCAAACAGGCTTCGTAATAACGCCGTGGTGATTACCAAAATAGGGAACTTGCATGATTTTTCATTTTAATTTTATCTGAGAGTTGGATAATGAAAGATAATGAATTTCCCAAGACAGTTTTTTTCCGAGTAATATTAAGGCTGCAATAATTTTTCTTTTTACACTAATTTTTTCGGTAATTTTGAATGGGCAGCCATTTTGCTGGACCTCTCTATCAGTGCCACCAAGTGTCGCGTTCGGGAACTATGCTTTGATATAAGCATAGTCTGCTCCGAGAAAGACGAAGTCCTAACTTGCAATATCAATAATTGAAGGTGTTAGGTATTGTTAACGTAGTCGTATTCACTTCACCAGTTTGGATTAAAAAAAACGTGCATTTATTGAATATACATATATTTTTAGATTGGTAAGCAATGTTTTGATTCTGATACCTGAAAATATATTTGTAGTACTATTAATTTTATTACTACTTATAAAAGGACAGAACAATGGATCCATCAGCTCCACAACCAAATTTAGAATGGTACATGTATTGTTTTGTACCATCTTGTAAAAAAATACAACAAGAAGAGATATTCATCCAAGTGCCAAATAATGTTTTAAAATGGAAGGTTTAGTGCCATGCAGTTGGGTTTGACAAAAATAAAAAGCTGAACAGAACTAGTTGTTGCTGTGAAGATCATCTTGATGTAAGTAAAGCATTCAAATCGAAAAACCATCGGATGCATATATTCAGGCATTGACTTGGTCTGATTACAAAAAATGTCATACGGGTAAGTATTTCATATCAGTGACTGCTGATAGCCTTATAAATTTTATATCTTCTTTTTCTTATAATTTTATACATAGTTTGTGGAAGGTGCACTGATATATCAATAGTTGAGAAGTGTGGATACTTGTGGCAGACCGAGGCTTTAAACAGCTTGATGTGCAGCTGACAAAAAATACAGCTTAATCACACCTCCATCAGTTAGTCAAAACGCACAGAGTAGCAAAAGTGATGTGTGACTAACGAAATAAATTGCCTGTCTCAGAATACATGTGGAAAGAGTTATTAACCGCTTAGGAAATTTAAAATTTGCGTTTTGTAACTTTTATGCACTAGTTCCAGCAGATCTTTGGTTTGATTATCTTCATTTTTTGGAAAAGGTTTCTGAGATAGTTTTTCGCAAATACATACCTTACATTTCGACATTATTTGATTACTGTTGAAGTTGAGACAATTTGCACTGCACCGCCTTGGCCATTTGAATGGCCTAATTTTTCGTGCCACTCGTCTATATTGCTTTTCTTGTCGCTCACTGACATTAGTTTGTTAGCTGTTTCTGTTTCACCTATCGTATGACCTTTTCACTGTCTAACATAGTACAGGATACCTATCCGATCTGCACGAAAAAATACTTTCCCGCTCTTGTCTGTGACTATTGCATTTTTCTCCCTAAACTTCACCTCATATGCATTATCGGTAATTTTTTACACTGACAGTAGATTTGGTCGCAAATCTGGCACATGATAAACACTTTGATCACACTTTCGATCTTCTCCAACTGTGATTCCTCGGTATACATATGCGCGGTACATCCACTGTCCAAAAACCTCTGTACATTTCCTACACTCTTCTCTTGATTAAACATCGCTGTCTCTATCGTGTTTAACATGGCTACTTCACGACGCGCATAGGCTGAACTCACCGATTCATTAGCATTTTCTTCTACCTGACGCGCACTTATTTATGAATTTACTGGTTATTTCGACCGACTCACCCTAGCAACATGACCAATATTATTGCATCGGAAACACCGTGGTCTCTGACTGCATCGCGTTCGCGTGGGTTCCCGCTCCTTTACTTTCCGAATCTTCTTGCGGTGCGCGTGTGCTCTGGCAAAACGGTGTTTTCTTCGCGTACATTACATTAATTTCTGCACTACTGTCAGTCGCTTTTCGCAACTCGTATTCTTCCAGTATCTTCATCTGAAGCGTCCTGGGTTTGGCAACTCATTGCGTATTTACATCGCACAACGGAAATTTTTGAACGATTCTGGTAAACTGTATAATAGTAATACAGCTAATAGATCATCGTTGATTATCAAATTTATTTATGTAAGCTTTACCATAGCATCGAAAAACTCAGCAAGGTGTGTGCGTAGGGTGTCGCCCTCCTTCATCCGTGACAATGTTATTCTTTTTAATAACGTCACCTTTCGCGTTGATCCTTTTGACTGATATATCGATCCATCTGCCGCCAAACTTCACTCGAGGTCGTCACCCCTAGTATTATGTTAAGTTCTCACGCGTTCATCAATAACATGATAGCAGCCTTTTCCTTTTTGTCCTTTATTTGTCATTCGTTTAATGCTGTAGGCTTGCTGGTTCACACCGCGATCGTGCCGGTTTAACTCGTACAATTCCTGACATTTCTATGATACTACGACAATCGGCATCCTCGAGTGAGGCCCCTTCGTATTATCGACATTTTCATAAAAATTTCAAATATCAATTACTTAAGTATATATGAGAATATCTATTTTATTGATAATGCTTGAAACAAAATTAGCGCAATAGTTTTGGGAATATTGTTTTACTCCAAAAAACACTTGCTCTCTTCATCAGTGCTGTGATGAAATTTTTATGAAAATTCTCTATTACAACGAGAACATCCCCATTGTCTTCAAATGCTGGATCTGCAATGCAAAAATATCCGTTACTTTTATCGTAAAAAGCATTTGCAGCTAAATCTGGGGTTTAAACTTGTTTTGAATTTCCCATCACACCAATAATTTTTCGAAGTCTCCGAACTCATTGGACATTTCACTTCGATAACAGCATCACCACAAATACCATCTGGGTAACACCAATTTCAGGAAATTTGACACTTAGGAGGAGTCCACAATTATCTACTTTTTTCAATCGATTGGTCACTTTTTGTAGCAATTGATTTTAACAGTCTTTCTCTTGTATTGCTATTGTATCAAATATTGTGCATTCAAGATTTTTTCTACCAAAGTTCCATTCGTTGTATTACAATGTGCAGCTTCTTTAATCACTGATGCAGTGATACGCCAATAACGCAGTTCATACCAACTGTGATTTTCATTTGGGTCCTTCGCAGTAAAGCATGCTGCTGTACAAGCTTCAATGGTTAATTTTGCAGCAACACAATTGATAAATGCTTTACATACTGTTTGTCGCCATGATACAAAACAGCATTATGATGCATTGATGTCCCTTGGAGTAAACTTTCGCCAAAAAATTTTAGTAAATGACTGCCCGTACCTGATTTTCCTGATTTTAATATTCGTTCGAAAAATTTTTTCTGTCGATTATCACTTTGGCCATTTACAACAATAAATCCCGATGGGACTACATCCAAAATTTTCTTATATTTAATATTTATACCAACTTCCGATAGTTTTGGCTTCTTCCCACAGCATGCGATGGATGTAGGAGCAAGCTCCTCTGTGCGCCGATAAATCCAGGCTATTGAAGCCACAGCATGTTTGCAACCACCTACAACTGTGGATATATAATTTTAGAACATACATACGAGAATCATCGTAGCTTTAGTTGATAAATATATTACAGACGTATCCATTGATGCAGCGCAGTCGTCACAAACATCACTCGTTACAGCATTGTCCACTTCATTCATTACAACCTTGACAGTATAATTTTTATTTCGTATTTTATGTTTTTGGCAGATTTTTGCTTCCACTGACACGTGCCCTTTCCTCTTAAAACTTGTATATAACCTATAGCACCATCTCCGTCATTAGACCGCATAGATCTGTGGAGAGGAGACAATACTTGTTGAAGATTATTGTTTATACAATTTCAAAATCACACCTATACAGTAGGGCGCGGCAAAAAAAAAATGTTTTTTTTTCTTACCATGAAAATATCGTTTAAGATGTTAAAAAAGAAATTCTGTAGAAGTTTAGGCTCTTAATATTAATATTAAAAGGTGCCTCATCGTGACTTTTTTCCCATTTAAATAACACTAGAAATTTTTTATTTCAAGTTTAGAATCTTATTATGTTCGAACGAATGAACGCGTTATAGAAATCATTAGATATTCCTGTAGGAAAATGAACGATCTACAAAAACGGTATCTTGCGATTTTTCGCCAAGTCGCCTCGTTTAATAGTTATTCAGGGTTGAAGTTTAACCTCAAATGGCATACGATGACTTCCACAATTTTTTTGTATTTCATTACGAAATAGTGGCACAAAAACATAATATTTTTCGTTAAGTTCATCAAGTGTTCTTTGGTAAAATATCTAAATTGTTACGAAATACTAATAATCGTAAGGAAAATCGAATTTCCCTAAAATTATTGGTATTTCGTAAAAATTTTGATGTTTTGCCAAAAAACACTCGATAAAGTTTACGAAGGATATGATGTTTTATGTTTTTGAGCCATTATTTCGTATACCATTCGAGGTCGAACTTTAACCTTGAATAACTTTGTGACGAGGCAATCGGCAGTCGGGCCGAACACCTGTTTACCCGTTAACCGATTCCTGAAATTGACCCGCTGCCGCCACCTCGTCACTAGACTCCGAACCCTTCGGGCCGCGCGCAGCCCCTGAGGGCCCTAAGTGCTCGCCAGGCACGCACGCTGCTCGCAGCAAGGGTACCGCGAGCAAACCCTTATGCAGGGCCGTTTGGCCCATTGATAAACCAGTCTCTGCTACTCCAGCTCTGGCTCAGACTCATCCGGTTAAGGTGCATATAAAGACCCGTTACAGTTACACTGAATTGATCGAACTATCCGGTATGATGCCACTCGGCGGCGATGAAACACATATTTTGAGCCCAGTCCCATGAGATTTGATGGTGAATTGACGAAATGGCAGCTAATCTGGTTTTCGTTTACAAAGAACACCGAAATCTCATTTTGGCGACACTTCCGGACTCCGAACTCTGCCTATTCTACGCTCAACCCGTCAGGAGAAAGCTTCGAATATATTGCTCTCGTTACTTTAGACTTCCTTCATCTTTCCTTTTCCTTCTTATCGCTATCGCTACCGTTTACCTTTTTCGCACCCACTATCGTTTGAATTTTAGCTTTTTTCCTTCCTGTAACTTCAACTCCTTCCTTCTCTCGCTTTAGCTTTTCTTTAAGTTTATTTTAAAATAAAGTCAGTGTTACTTGTTACCGCTTGTTATTTATATATACAGGGTGATTCAGTACCCGGGGACCACCGGGCACTGACGGATTCCTTGTGAAAAAATTAGACTAAAATTTCTCTTGACAATTTTTTTTTGAAGCCACGGTTTTTGAGTTGGAGCCGTTTGAAGTCCACCTATCACGGTGCGCAGATAGGGCCAGGTGCACGAGCCTAGCGTAAAACCGTTGCTTTAAAAAAAAATTGTCAAGATAAATTTTAGTCTCATTTTTTCACAAGGAATCCGTCAGTGCCTGGTGGTCCCTGGGTACTGAATCACCCTGTATATATAAATATAGTTAAAGATATAACCATTGTACCGGCACCGCCGATTTAATACCCGTCATACTCTGTCTAGTACGTAACGATATTCTTCGATCTGTTGTACATTTATAGATGTAAGTTATAATTATTTATTACGAGAAATCAAGTTGATTGCAGCATACGCTTTTACATTTCTGTTTTTCTTAGTGATCCAAACGACACGATCAATAAACTGTAGTTATTACTCTAATAAAGTGTCCAATTATTTCAATTACCCTACTCCTTCCTAAACTGACCCTGGTTGACTCTGAGCATCCGGCTGGAGGGGGGTGCAATCACCACCGAAGGGTAATCCGGCTGACCAGGACCGGTAACACCGTTACAAATTTTAAACGAGTCGACTTGGCGAAAAATCACATTGAACCTTTTTTGTAGATCGGTCAACTTTCTACAAGAACATGTATTGATTTTCACAACTCGGTCATTCGTTATAACGCGAGAAAATTTCAAATTAAAAAAATTTCCCGTGTTATTTAAATCGGAAATCAAAATCGCGAAGAGGCACCTCTTAATATTAATATTAAGATCTCAAACTTTCAAATAATTTGTTTTCCATCATTTTGAACAATATTTTCATGGTGCCAAAGAAAAAGAAAAAAAATTTTTTTTTGGCCCACCCTACTATACAGGTAATGATCAAGAAGTACGCATACAAACCTTTCAATTTTGTGGCTGCGACTTTTGAAAAACAATCACTGTTCGAAATGAATAAGGAAAGCATTTTCAAGTCTACTGACGGTAGGTTCTCGGAAGTGCCGTTCACGTCTTTCACTTTATTCATGGTTTTATATACTGATCTCCATTGTTTCATAACAATATACTCACTATTTCCTGCAAACTACACATACGTGCTATACAAGAAGTGTAGGCCTTCGTATTTCTTGGAGCTGTGCTTACAGCGGAGCAAAGTTCTCGAACGTGACACTTGACGGCGCTGATAGAGGGGTCCAGCAAAATGGCTGCCCATTCAAAATTACCGAGAAAAATTATTGTAATAGAAAACTTATTGCAGCGTTAATATTACTCCAAAAAAAAAAACTGTCTTAGGAAATTCGTTATTTTTCATCCTACTTTCGAGTCCGATACAGGAAAATAGAGATTTCAAATGCATGCAAGTTCCCTTGCAAAATGGTTTCAATGTGCAATGCCACGGATGTTGTAGAATTTCGAGCAGCAATAAACAACTTTCTTTCTGTTTTTCACCACAGGATGTCGAAACGTAAGTTCTATGCCGAAACAAAACAATATTCCGTAACCATCTGAACCTCTAATTACAGTTGACGACTACCCTATAACCATTTCTGTGGTAAGCGTAAAAACGAATGGTATAGCTAGTTCGTTATTATATATATTTTTTTTAAGGTCAAGGGGGCTTGCGTTTCCGGGTGAATCGCGAGAAGAGTGTGTGAAAGGACGAGTGAGTGAACGGGAGTCAAAAAGCAGGAACGCAGGGAAGAGAGATCAGGAAAAGGGCAGAAAAGGGAGGCGGGTGGAGGGGGTAAAGTGTCGAAAAAAGAGGCATAAATATAGAGGCAGTAACAAAAGCAGCTAGATAGGAAAACGGTTAGGGGATCAAAGTAAGGTTAAGAAGAACAAAGAGAGGAAAAGCGAGAAGGGGCACGAGCGGTAGAGAGTAAAGAAGGAAGGTGACACCTAGAGGAGCAGGTGATAGGCAGAAAGAATGATGGGTGACGGGGTGAGTGCGGCAGCGGGGGGGGGGGGGGGGGGCAACCCAGAGGCGAAGAGGCTACGCAGGCCAGGTAACGCAACGTGGCTGATGGAAGAGGGGGGGGGGGGGGGCAGAGCACAGGCGCGCTACCCGAGCTACGGAAGAGAAAGAG